>NW_019396481.1:3138-124043 GCF_000591075.1 Eurytemora carolleeae | reverse complement strand
ATAGTAAATTTTCTCCTTATTGTTAATAAATATAGTAAATTTTCTCATTATTGTTAATAAATATAGTAAATTTTCTCATTATTGTTAATAAATATAGTAAATTTTCTCCTTATTGTTAATAAATATAGTAAATTTTCTCATTATTGTTAATAAATATAGTAAATTTTCTCATTATTGTTAATAAATATAGTAAATTTTCTCATTATTGTTAATAAATATAGTAAATTTTCTCATTATTGTTAATAAATATAGTAAAGTTTCTCAACAATTTGAATGCCCTTATTGAATGACCTTTCTCATGTTTTACAATGAATCTGTTCAACAACACAAACGATGAAAGTTTTATTAACGAAGAGAAAGTGTATTCCTGGAATCTTTCTCCCGCATTTTTATAATTCTTTTGCAAAAATTCCTCCATAAAACAAGATGGTAAATAGGCTAATTCTTGTTTACAATTTTAGCACTGAAAGTTTTTTTAAAATGTATTCTATTTCAGGAAATGCAAGTCATGTTTGAGTTTCAGAGGATATTTGTATGAAACAAAACTTGAAATTTCATTAATCTTTTTTGTATTCCACGCTGAATTTTTTTATAAATGCAACGTCTGCAAAAAGAAATTGTCCTGACATGGCAAATTAATTGATAGTGTAGAATTATTTAATACTGCTTGGAACTTTAACATGTTGATAACATTTTAAAACGTTTCGTCCATTTCCTTTCCCGTGAACACACCCTTTTATTGAGATTTGAGATTGTGAGAAAAATACTCTTTCTGCCCTTTCCTGTTTGATATATTCTCCAAATTATTACCTATCGAAAATATGAGATAAATTTTATGACCTACATTTCAATTCTCATCATATTTGTATCATCACGAGCCCAACCCTCTATACCCTTTTTCAGACATCTTTTTACCCTAAATAAATTAAAAATTCATTTCCTTTAATCATCCAAATATTAACGGGAGGTCAAGCATATAACATGTGTATAATATATAATTTAATCTATTAATAAGAAGAAGTTGTAAATCTCAGGATAAAGCACTCATCTCAATTTTATACAGTCCTAATATATTCTTCTTCGATATCCTGTAGTTGTCATACCCTGCAGGGATAGCTTAAGTCAAATTAAAAGTGTCCACATTGGATATCGAGATCCATCCTCCACTAAACGCTAATATATCTTTGGTCATAGTTCTACAAATTACTGCAGAACGCACCAAATGCTTAGTTTAGGGTGGATCAAGTGTTCAAGATTTGGGATACTCCATACAAAAGCTCCAAGCTCAGGTCAATTACCTATTTTTTTTTTGTAGATCATGTTTAGAATGATGAGAATTACGAGTATTGAAAATTGATTAGAACTGCATCTGTCTACTTGACAGGAATTCATTAACAGTGTAGCCAGCTTTATGATATTTATTTTACTTTTCCTTTTTCTACAATTTTCATCCTATTTACCGTCAAATCTTTTCCTCCTTCCTTCCTTTTTAATCTTCAGTTTATCTTCATTTAAATTTTAATCCTTTCTTTGGTGATCTTTTTTCCATCTTTAGTTTTCCTGTCTTCTTGTTTAGTAATCTTGGTGTTTTTTCTTCTTCTTTCATGATCTTCTATTTCCCTTCCATCCAGGGGGGTGGTTCCTGTGCTAGTATATCATGTATCTTTATGGTTCAACATTAAAGTATTATTTGTACATAAGAACGGTGCCCTTTTACCTCTGTAGCATCCATATAAAAGAATGTACATCTTATGACTTTGTGGCTATCTGATTATCCGTGACAACAATATATATCTATGGTTTCTATAAGTCCAATATGTCTCGGAGAAATAATTAAAAATCATTAATGAGAAAACAATTAAAAGAACAGGAAAAGAAAGAAAAATGTTAAGTATATTCAAGGAAAAATGTTAAGTATATTCAAGGAAAAATTTTAAGGATATTCAAGGAAAAATGTTAAGTATATTCAAGGAAAAATGTTAAGGATATTCAAGGAAAAATGTTAAGTAATGTTAAGTATATTCAAGGAAAAATGTTAAGTATATTCAAGGAAAAATGTTAAGTATATTCATGGAAAAATGTTAAGTATATTCAAGGAAAAATGTTAAGTATATTAAGTATATTCAAGGAAAAATGTTAAGTATATTCAAGGAAAAATGTTAAGTATATTCAAGGAAAAATGTTAAGTATATTCAAGGAAAAGTAAAGAAATTACAAGAAACATGAGGTTTTAAAAAAAAACTTTGGAGAAACAAGAAAAGTGCAAAATGAAAGTGAAATATTGTAAAGCTTTCACTTTCGTGAGAAAGTGTATATAATGATATATCAGCTCGACCCAGATAATTTAATCAATAAAGTCTGTCGGCCTAGTTTAAGTATATTGTCCTCAAACCTATAGGAAGCTAGGCCTCCACGGTTCTCAAATCTAGGCCATTAGGTTCTCAACCAGGAGCCAAATTAACTAGAATACAATAATACAATCCAGAACCATATACTAGCTTCCTAGACCTTAAACAACAACAAAATCATAACTATTTGCTTTTTCATAAATTATTTTAGAAACGATGTCGCGGGAAAAATTAGAACATTACTGAATTTGTTGAAGAAATCGTTCCTAAACCAAATTTAAAACACTTAAACAAAATATTCTTTTGTTTAAACTATAAAGTAAACTAAACACCGATAGATATATTAAGATTTTTTTGGCTATACTTAAAAACTCTTCTTAAACAAGTGCAAAAAAAACCAAATAAGAATACATTTTAGATTATTTTAGAATTATATATTTTAGGAAGGATGGGAAAGTGCAGTAAACTGAAGTTTTTTTGGCCATACAAATATGTTTTATTAAAAATCCATTACGTTTTGGATATAACAGAGTAATCCAGGACAAAGGATTGTAGGCTTGACTTTAAAAGTTTAATGCAAAATATATCTGGATGTTGACAGAATAACTGAATGAATGAGATATAAATATATAGAGTACAGAAAATGGGAAATAACATTAAAATGATAGATAGATAGTTAATAAAAGAAAAATGATGTCTGGGCGCGTATTTAACTCTTCTCAAGTTCAAGGTGAAATCTCTGGAGTTATTTCAACTTTATCGTCCTTGTTTCCGGCCCCTCATCTATATATAAATTTGGCTTGTCTGTCTGTCTGTCTGTTTGTTTGTATGCAATAAACGTCAAAACGGCTGAACCGATCGGGCCCAAATTTTTTGTGGGACATCTAGGGACCCCAGGGAAGGTTTATGAAAAATCAAAATTTCAAATATTTGTCTCCATCAAAATTCGATCGTCATTAAATTTTTAAAAATTTTGACGAAATTTTTTGTGAAAATCCGCGAATTATTTTTGTTTTGTTTTACGATGTACACAAAGAGAACATGTTCACAACTAATTTAGAAGATGGGCGCGAAGCGCTTTCTCAGGCTAGAAAGAAGGGCGCGAAGCGCCTTGAATTTCTAGTACTATTAAAATATACAGTGCAACTTTAGTCTTAAACTTCACAGTTGCAACTTTATCGTCCTTGTTTCCTGTCCCTCATACTATTATAATATACAGTACACCTTTAGTCTTAAACTTCACAGTTGCAACTTGCAGATCTCTCTCAGTATTCCTTAAAAATTTTAGGATTTGTTATCATTTGTTCTTGAACTTTGTTGGTTATACTGGAACAAATTTGAAAGAGGATTACAATTGGTTATATCAGAGTTTTATAATATACCATTTGATCGTGGAATAAAACAATGATGAGAAAAATTTTAGATTAAACCTTCTCCTCCCCATCTTAATAACCAATCTACAATTTAGAAGTACAAATAAGTATAAAAGAGAAAAGGCAAAAAAATGTTGAATAGGCTAAATTGTGTGCGAAAGTCACAGTTCTCTGAGATAAGGACCGAACCCTTAAATCCACGTGATCTCTCTGCGAAAAGTACATGTCAAAAACGTTTAATTTTTTTCACCCATTATGCATTGAAAAGCATCTCAAAACAGTATTTAGATTTAAGAATACATATTTTTCGTCCTTGTTTTGGTATGCTATTGATTTCGTCCAGGAACCTTTCTGATTTTGACGACGACATTTATAGAAGTCATGAACACGGAATATATTGGTTGGAAAACAGGTCAAATTTTTTATTTCGTTAACAAATAAATGAAATTAAAACACAAAAGGTTTTTGTATACAACTTTTTCACTCTTAAAAGTTAAAATACCAAATTCAGACCAGTCACTAACGACGTAAAAGCGTATAGCGTCCATACTTTATATTATTTAAACTGTGCATTTCGTGTATATATAAATATTCAAGGTTACCCACAAATGATGAGACCACAAAGACGACCGAAAACTCTTAAATTATGACGATCCCAAATTTAAATTAACTCTTCTGCCTAAAATATAGTATTTTCATGGCTTATCTAATGATTTGGCGAACAAAATAAGTTTTCATGAATATATAAAAAAAATAAGTTTATACAGTTGCGAGGAATCACGAATATAAAAAAATAAGTTTATACAGTTGCGAGGAATCACGAATATATAAAAAAAAATAAGTTTACAGTTGCGAGGAATCACGAATATATAAAAAAATAACTTTATACAGTTACGAGGAATCACGAATATATAAAAAAATAACTTTATACAGTTACGAGGAATCACGAATATATAAAAAACTATTAAATTCCGTACAGTCGTCTCTGAAGTCTCATCCTTTGTGGTTAACCCTGTACATATGTATAAAAATGTGGCTTTTTAAGAAACCCTCGAAGTGTCGACTACTAAGAAAAAACGAGTATTTTCAAATTTATTTAAGATAATACTCATATGTTAAATTTCATTGAAGAAAATATGGGTTGCTTCAGACAGAAAAGCCAATTTTAATCATATAAAATTTTTTCCGTCATTTTATTTTAACTAGTGAATCTTCAAAAAAAAATGTCGACATTTTTCCGGTTAAACATTTAAAAAATATTGACTAATTATATTTTTTTCCTGGAAAATTTTTTAAATTTTGACAATCCATAAACCGTCTCTGGGGTGATTTGGGCTGGGTCTGATTGGTTCAGTTTTGATGTTTATTGAACACAAACAATCAGACACACAGACAGACAAGGAAAGTATATATTTTATATATAAATATTTCACCAAAAAACTGATTTTCGTGGTTGCACTTTCTTTCCCTTGGGCCATTAGTGATCTCTGGTCTATTATGTTAATCCGGATGCAATTCAATGTTTATCTGAAATAAAACTCCTGTGCCTTCATTGCGTCACAGATTGTGGGAACCATCGTTACGCAAGAGTTGGTTCTATACCGCACTTGTTGCGTTTATTTCTTCCGTTGGTCAACTAACCAAGAGTTTAGATCCAATTATCTATTCAGACCATTTTTTTAAATCAGCTTTATGGAACTATTATTTTGTACACAGTAACACGTACGCACGGAAATATTATCAAAAGAAATCAAGAACGTTTTTTTTAATTTTAGAATTTATCTCTTGTATATTCTATATTTTCCTTCATTACGTACAAAGTAAGCAATCCAGTTTTTCCCCAGAATTCAAATTTTCTAATCCCTATATCCTTTCATTCTGATGGTGTAAACCTTTTATATTATTTTAGCTTAAATTGTTTTATCTAACAGAATTCATTTATTTGAAATAACAAAGGTCCATGGCATTGGGTTGCAAAGATATAGGGATTGGAAAATTTAAGTTTTTAGCAAAAGCTTATTTATTCAAAAGTGCTTAATGCATATACCTACGAAGACCTTTGCATCTAATTAACATCGAAAATAGTTAAAAAGCAGGAAGTAATTTTTGAATATTGATATAAATATTAAAATAAGATTTGATCATTTGATTTACGTTTTGATCATTAGTCATTCATGGAATTGCTATATTTCTATTTCTATTGCATGAATAGCTAAAAAAAATTGCTCTATTGTAATATGAAATGTGTAAACCAACATTCAAAGTAAAGTAAATCATTGGAAAGTATTTAGAATAGATTTATTATGACTATCTTGTTTTTAGATTACAACAAGAAGAACAAGTTCTAAGTTCTTCAATTCATCGTTGCGTTTTAAACAAAGGTTAATTCGACAGTGAGGATAACGGAACCTTTAACTTGGTATTTGGCTCAGATAGATAGATAAATGTATCTTTTATATACTGGAGATAGATAGATAGTTCTATTATTTGTGAGATAGAAAGATATTTGGATGGATGGATATCCGACCGTGTGTGTATATCTAAGGTCTACTATAAGCAGGATTTGTAGCTTGTATTACAGTTAGGTCTGTATTCAAGTTTTAAAAATTCTTCTACACATCACACAACCGTACGCACACTCCACACCATTTACGCTATTAGAGAAAAAGTGGAGCTACGCTTATATTATCCTTCCTATATCTGACAGTTTAAAAAATTAATGAAGATTTTTACATTTTTTTATCTTTACGGAAAAGAGGGCAAACAAATGGGACTGATCATCAATACAATTTGACATTTTATATATGGAGTTAAGAGATCAGAGAGACCCAAATATCGAGATCTGCGGGCCATAGACACATTAAGCGATCAAGCCCCGAATAACGGTAAACAATACAAATACTTTTTTCTAAACTTGCCTGAGAGAGAAAAAAGGGGGGGTTAATAGGTGGTGTTTAGCTGACTTTAAGAGTAATGAATGAGATAGTTATAAAATTTGCCCAGGATAACAGAAAAAACATTCCTGGGGTCAAAAGTAAGTTTGAAGTATGCGTTATTTCTGTATTTTGAAGTCATTGAGAAAATATTTTAATGTGTCCACCTTGTCTACCATATTTGATCAATTTCTTGTCTTTTTAATCTTTTTTTTTGTTGGTTGGCGTATGTTAAAGAGAAATTTTCACGAGTCACGGAAGTTCGTAGTAAGATTTTGATTCCACTGGAGACCACCGGAGGGAATTCTTTTTCACTGGAGGGGTTTGAAAAAACGCTTTTTACAATTCAAAACTTTACGCAGGGTGATTTACATTCCACTGGAGGGATTCAGATGTCCTTCCTGGGGGCTTATAATTCCACTGGAGGGATTCAGATGTCCTTCCTAGGGGGTTACAATTCCACTGGAGGGATTCAGTTATCTTTCCAAGGAGTTTATAATTCCACTGGAGGGATTCAGATATCTTTCCAAGGGGTTTATAATTCCACTGGAAGGATTCAGATATCTTTCCTGGGGGTTTACAATTCCACTGGAGGGATTCAGATGTCCTTCCTAGGGGGTTATAATTCCACTGGAGGGATTCAGTTATCCTTCCTAGATAATTGTTAATTGATAATTGATAATGGATGTTGTTTTTAGTATCCAAGTTTATTAATGGATTTCCAATATATCTGAATCAAACAATGAAAATATGAACTCCTAGTCGGATATCTGAATCCCTACAGTGGAATAAGAAACACCCTACAGAGGAATTATACCCACTGGAAAGATATATGAAACCCTTCAGTGTAATTTAAAACCCCATAGAAAGATATCTGAATCCCTCCAGTGGAATTATAAACCCCTAGGAAAGATATCTGAATCCCTCCAGTGGAATTTTAAACTCCTAGGAAGGATAACTGAATCCCTCTAGTGGAATTATAAACCCCCAGGAAGGATATCAGAATCCCTCCAGTGGAATTATAAACCCCCAGGAAAGATATCTGAATCCCTCCAGTGGAATTATAAACCCCTTGGAAGGATAACTGAATCCCTCCAGTGGAATTATAAACCCCTTGGAAGGATAACTGAATCCCTCCAGTGGAATTATAAACCCCCAGGAAGGATATCAGAATCCCTCCAGTGGAATTATAAACCCCAAGGAAAGATATCTGAATCCCTACAGTGGAATTATAAACCCATAGGAAAGATATCTGAATCCCTCCAGTGGAATTATAAACCCCTTAGAATGATAACTGAATCCCTCCAGTGGAATTATAAACCCCTTGGAAGGATAACTGAATCCCTCCAGTGGAATTATAAACCCCCAGGAAGGATATCTGAATCCCTCTAGTGGAATTATAAACCCCTTGGAAGGATATCTGAATCCCTGCAGTGGAATGTAAATCACCCTGCGTAAAGTTTTAAATTGTAAAAAAGCATTTTTTTAAAACCTTCTAGTGAAAATAAAATCCCTCCGGTGGTCTCCAGTAGAATCGAAATCTTACTACGAACTTCTTTGAGTCAATTTTCACTGCAGTATTCCTTAACAAAAGTACCAAAAGTTTGAGTTTGAGCAAAAGGAATTTTTTACACATACATTTGGTTTAGAGGTACCGTTGTGAATTGTACATGTTATTATAAAAAAATAAATGTCCTTCGAAATCATACAATGATATTTAATGAACTTACAAAAATGTTAAACATGTTTACAAGTTGCAGGATATCACACTGAATGAACTCCGTAATGTCGTCTCTTAAATATCATTTTATTCATCAAATAATGTATCTCTATCATTTTAATTAATCACAAAAAATAAAGATTACTTTTATATCACGCATTCAGTTTTTACTTTTCAGACGGTTTAAAAACATTTTAATTTAGGCAGACATAGTGTTTTAGCCAATAGTTATGTAACATGATAACAAAGCTATATATAGTATCGATTCTAGTATTCCTTCTAAAAGAATAGAACTTGTTTTTTAGGCCTTCAGGCCCACGCCAGAGTATGTTTTAGAGGAGGGAGAGACGGAGAGCTAATGAGAGATAGATGTCTAGGAATACAGAGAGATCATTCCCTTGTAGTTCAGTTGACGTTAGGCCAGTGCTGAGAGCAGAGTATACAGCTAGTATATACATTTATATATATAGATATATATAGTGTATACAGAGGACCAGCAGGGCTAAACATACACACACATTTATATTCATACAAATACAGGCAAGAGACGCAAACTTTTTTATTAGAAAATCCTTTTTTTTTTCGATTAATATTTTCTATATAAAACATAAGATGATGGGACAGGAAATACTTGAAATTTTTGAATAATATTAAATAAGCAATCATTTTTTTGGTAATCAATTTTCGTCTTTTATTGACAGCGAGAGGGAGTGAAGCTGACAGCTGACAGTTGTCTGGATTCGACTGTAGTCGCTGTGTCGCCTGTTGCGTTGGAATATTTAGTGATTTACGAAGTTTTCCTGGTCGACAAAATATTACCCATCAGTCGATTTTAAAGCCAACAATATATAATCCGAAAAACTCGCAAACAAGTTAAATTCCAGTCGCAACCCTTGCTTTTTATTCGGACATTCATCAAGTCGTTAATCAACACGAAATTGACAATTTTTGAAGAACGCGAATAGTGTAATGTACTGTAGAATACTGTATCGATGAAACGGGTTGTGTGAAGTGAAGAAGTGAAAATGAATTTTGAAACTGATCAGCTTCTGCCCCTGGACCTGTCCTGTAAGGGTCCTGAGGGTGGGATAAAGGCTGAGTCCTGTTACCAGGACGACCGTAGGTTATCAAACAGTTCAGATTTTACTGACAGATCTCCTAGCAGGTCACCCTGCTCTAGCTCAGGGGTCCGAGGGGAGCTGACCCATAGAGAGGGAGGTCCAAGGAAAAGATATCTTTCCAAACACTTTACAACAATTAAAGGTAGGTTATTCAGTTCAATGTACACATTATACAATACTCTTTGAAATTAATAGTTCTAAAAGTTCAAAACATATCTAATCAACTCTCGTCAATATATATGATCTAATTAAAATTCCATTATCAAATGTTTGGCCTTGATTTTTTGGGTAACGGAGATGAGGGGAGGGGGGGGGGGTGCCGGAAATGCGCAAAAGCTGTGAACGAAGGGCCGGAAGTTACAATAAATAAGTATAAAAAGGCCTGGCAGCAACAATATAATATTTGAATGCATATTACTAGTTATATAATCACTAGAATTTAAATAGATACACAATACACATCACATGTTAAATGTGGAATCCAATTAAATAAAAATCTATATAAATAGCAGATCTTTCATCATCATTAACTCCTTGACATTTTACAATAAAAATGGGATTCAAGGTGTTTACATAGTTTTGTAAAATGTGGTCAGGTGTTCGATCAGATTCATTTGTGTTAAAGTTTAAGAGGGTTCAGGTTAATGTGTGTTCAGACTGAAGAGGGTTCATATTAATGTGTGTTTAGACTGAAGAGGGTTCAGGTTAATGTGTGTTTGGACTGAAGAGGGTTCAGGTTAATGTGTGTTCAGGCTGAAGAGGGTTCAGGTTAATGTGTGTTCAGACTGAAGAGGGCTCAGATTAATGTGTGTTTAGGCAGAAGAGGGTTCAGGTTAATGTGTGTTTAGACTGAAGATGGTTCAGATTAATGTGTGTTCAGACTGAAGAGGGTTAAGGTTAATGCGTGTTAAGACTAAAAAGGGTTCAGATTAATGTGTGTTCAGACTGAAGAGGGTTCAGGTTAATGTGTGTTCAGACTGAAGAGGCTTCAGGTTAATGTGTGTTCAGACTGATTAGGGTTCAGGTTAATGCGTGTTCAAACTGAAGAGGGTCCAGGATAATGTGTGTTCAGACTGAAGAGGGTTCATATTAATGTGTGTTTAGACTGAAGAGGGTTCAGGTTAATGTGTGTTTAGACGGAAGAGGGTTCAGGTTAATGTGTGTTTAGACTGAAGAGGGTTCAGATTAATGTGTGTTTAGACTGAACAGGGTTCAGGTTAAGTGTGTGTTTAGACTGAAAAGGGTTCAGGTTAATGTGTGTTCAGACTGAAGAGGGTTCAGATTAATGTGTGTTCAGACTGAAAAGGGTTCAGGTTAATGTGTGTTTAGACTGAAGAGGGTTCAGGTTAATGTGTGTTTAGACTAAAGAGGGTTCTGATTAATGTGTGTTTAGACTGAAGGGGGTTCAAGTTAATGTGTGTTTAGGCTGAAGAGGGTTCAGGTTAATGTGTGTTTAGACTGAAGAGGGTTCAGGTTAATGTGTGTTCAGACTGAAGAGGGTTCAGGTTAATGTGTGTTCAGGCTGAAGAGGGTTCAGGTTAATGTGTGTTCAGACTGAAGAGGGTTCAGATTAATATGTGTTTAGACTGAAGAGGGTTCAGTAGACCTGGACCGAGGATACCCGAACTTCCGGGATGCATCCTCGGAACCAACTCAGGATATTTTCAAAAATAAGTTTGTTTTGTCAGGTTTTCATGAAATTATGCATGTTTGACTTGAAATACACAAAACAGAAAAAACATAATTATATTATGCTATAAGTAAAAAGTGTGTATCTAAAAAAAGTTATTGACATTGAAAAATAGGAGCTTTTACATTACGAATTCTGTTTAAAAAATAAAAAATAAGAATTAAATATATAAATTCTATCAAAATAAACCTAATACAAAGGATGAGATCTAAGAGATGACTATATGGAAAATATGCAGTCTTATTTCTTGGATCCAGGGTTCTCTGGCTTTAAAGTTGTTTCTTTCTTTGTCAGATTATTTAATATACCTTAAATAGACTTTATTCAAGACAAAAGACTAAATTCTACCTTTTTATCTTCACATTTAAAAATTTTTGGTTCGTCATTGAAGTCTCATCCTTATGGTAACCCTGCAATGGGCCTATAATATTTATTTGCAAAAAAAATCCGTTAAAGAGTATATAATCCGTTTTATTCCCACAAATTCTTGATTTAATATATGCAAAAATGTTTGCCCGTTATACTACTGTGTATTGTAAAAAATTACTGATTAATATCACTTGAAAAATCCTCTTAATTTTGATAGTACCAAACTGAAATAAAACCAAAGGTATGCCCAGGTGCAAGGTTTAGGCACTGGTTGCACCTGGCTTGAAAACCAGTGTTTCAGCAATACAAACCGTCTTTAAGCTGCATATAACTCTACACCCGGTCGCCTTCAAAACATCTTTTTGCAACATTTTTTATGGTAACCCTTTTAAATCAAAGTCTTGAATAATTTTATATGAGAGCAACACACGTGTTTTCATTGCTTAAATTATGCACCCCAAAATTAGACCTATAATCGTCTAATTTCAACCTAGATCGTGGGAAAGTTTTAAATCTTCACATGGGGTTTAACATGGCTTCATTCTGCACTGTTGTCAATGTCATGAAAAACGCGAACTGCACTCTAAACCTGAGAATGATTGTTTAAGCAATTATGATTTTTTTTTAAATGTCGAATGTCAATATTTAAATCAGAAAATTTAATTCGGTGGCATTTGGATTCAGATGTTAAATAACCATAAGGCCTTCTTTTTCAAGCCAATTTTCCATTGTTAAAGGGAGTGACCGGCAATGTATGGTGGTTGAACTGAATATGTAGTATTGCGGACAAATTTTTTAGGATTCATTTGAGACAAATAAAACGTTTCTACGACGTATATTTACTGAGTTTGAGCGCAAAGTCGACGTCCAAAATCATAAATTTGGTTGGATACGTTTTCAGAATCGTTTTTTTTTAATTATTAAATAACGACGACAAAAAATTTAAACAAAATTCTACAGTAAACTAATTAGCTGTTTAGGAACAGGTTGAGAAAATAAAAATTTACTCTTATCATAGAAAATAAGTAATCTTATTCAATTATTAGTTTCTATAATCTCTCATTATTCACAAAGATTTATCTGCAGATTTTCTGAAATTTTTATAGAAAAGACGACATTTAAAGAATTTGTAGAAATCTGCGAGCAAATTTTGAAAATTAGAAATTAAGTATAATGATGAAAACGAAATAATTGATTCTAAAATTGATTTATTGACAAGTTTATTTAATAATTTTAAAAAACGGTTCTGAAGACGTGCCCATCCAAATTCATGATTTTGAACGTCGACTTTGCACTCAAACTCAGTAAATATACAGGTTTTATATGTCTCAAATGAATTCTAAAAAGATTTTCTACAATACTGCATACTCAACCACCATACATTGACGGTCACTCCCTTTTAAATGTTGTTTCTTTATTACGTCTATACGTTGTGAATATCAACATTAGTATAATGTCAGTATATAAGTAAGGTTTATGATGCTTTCTTCGATTTCATTTGATCGAGTTTTCTTCGATACAGCTAGAACATACTTTTCTATTTAGTTTATTTCGCAGGGGCGGGGAGGGGTTAAGTTTCATTGCAACTAACAAAATTATTTTCTAGGTTATCAACTGGCTTTTGTCTGACATTGAAATCTGAGTATATCACATGTATGATGTATAAATAAATGAAAACTATTAGCCGTTATTATAAAATGGCTGAAATCATATATATGTAAACATCAGAAAATATCTCACATTTGAATTTTATCAAGAATGTAAGGAAAGGAAAGTTTATTGCGGTCGTGTATACTCTGCGTACATAATGAAACCAGTTTTCTTTGGGCGGAATTTGTAAACAAGAATAGATGCATCAGTGTTCGTATAGTATCCGAGGAGGTTAAAAGCATTAAATTTTGATAATTTTTATAATTCACATAATAGTTTCCTATGACCAGAATATTTCATTGATTATTTATGTGAAAGATGGATCCCATGTCAGGCTTTGACATCCGTCTTGTGTTTACATTACCGCCCAGAGACAGTACACTGCAGTACAAAAGATGTGTACACTTCTAAAATAACTTTCCTTGCATTACATCCTTGAATTTTATCATGGAGTGTCGGAGAATTAAATCTGTTTATTGGTTCAATTTTAGGATTTTTAAAAGTTAGTAAGTAGGTAAGTAAGTAAGATTTACTAGAGATAAATCAAAATTATAATACATACTATAATATGATTAACATTCTCATAAGAATATAATTAAATATATCATTTATATATATTAAGTTTTGCGTTAGCTTAAAAAGAAAAAAATTAAGAGTTTTTCCTTTTTTAATGATTTAATTCTGTTTACCGTTGTACTTTTCCTTCTGGTCAGTTCGTCTACGAGTTGACGGAACATATTTACTTTTTACAACTTTTCCCGGGTTTTTGTATTGCGCTGCGAGGTTTTTGTCGTGTTTTTGTGCATTTCCCAGGTCTAAGCCCTTTTTACCCTAGGTCTGACTGAAAATCCACGAGAAAATTCAAATGTTGTGATTACATCATTCTCAATTCTCAGACGTGTTCGGTAGTTCTAGACGGAGCTTTTCAAGGAATTCAGAACTATAATCATCAGATCGCTGCGCAATTCATCCATTATAATAGAGGTTTAACAATATCAAAGATAATTGTCTCTGATATTCTCTTCTTACTGTTTATTATATTTTTTCTAGGGCTACAAAATACACATAGCTTGTTAGGCACTACATAGTGGTTGTCATGAGAGTGTTAAAAGTCTGTCTTAGTCCTTTAGCAAAATTATCCGTAGTAAACATAACATTCAACTTAATTTTAAACTGATGAAATTCTTGGGTTTTTGTGAATTTCTGATTTTTTCCATTAATTTTAAAACAGTTAGTACCTGACCATTGAATGCGATTTCCTAAGAATTTTCCTGATTTGAATTGTTAAATCTGCCAGGTCGGCCTGAATTGCCTAAAAAATGAAATCAATGAGTAATTAAGATCTGAAAACTGCCTATATATACAATGAATGCAAGGTTTAAGGTTTCAAACCGTGCCGAAACCTAGGAATTCTTATATTTTTGTAATTCAATATCTGTTCAGAGAGTATAAAATATGTAAACAGACAGTTTTGTTATAGTTAATAGTATACCCCCCTCATAGACTGACCCTGACCTTGTGCCCTATTTACCCCCTCCACCTTAAGTGGGGAGGGGGGGGTGACGCTTTTAATATTTCATTACCTCATCATTATGTTTTATTAAATTCTATGCTAGCTCTCTTCATTCTGTTTAATATTACCTTACTAGTTGTAAATTGTGATGCTAACTAATAAAATATCCGGTGTATCACTGCTTATGTCTAGTTTCTTACTTTCTGTAAGTCAGAATATATTAAAGATTATGGATAGCAGAAAATGGTATTACACCGGCTATATTGTCCGGGTTTCTCTTTTTCCCTGTTTGTAAACAATTCAGAGTAGTGAAATTGTGCACATTGTAGATTTTTATGCATATCTATTAGACTATGGTACGATTTGTCCATCAAAGCCAAATTTTATGAAACTGAAGCTTTATTTTAGGAAATAATTTTTCAAATATCTTAAAAACTTGCATAGCATAGTTTTAATGCTTTTACTTACATAAACATATAAATCTACTCTGCATCAGCGCTTTTGGTAAGTGTGGTATCGTTTCTCCACTTTTTGTGTCAATAATCTATATTTTCTACTGTTTTACCATCTCATTCTCTTATGGATGTATCTATCTATCTACATGTAGTTCCTCTGCCTGTGTTCAAGGTTAAGCTGTGTTAGGAAGGTGTGCCTGGCTGCCTCAAGTTCTTTACACCCGGAGCTCTAGAGAGCAGCTTATATATTTTTATATAATACTCTTTCCATCTCATCCATTACTATACATTCTTACATGAGTCACAGAGATCCATACAACTATGAAAGATATCCATAACATTTTGAGGACCAAGTGGACTTTCAAGTCTTTGGTTTTACTTTACTAACTAAATTATACTTTTTTGGAGCCCCGGACATTTATATTAAAAAATTGCGGTTTTAGCTTAAATTAAAAGTAAAAATTGACTAATTCATCAATAATTTTTGCTAGTCAATGTTGAAGAATTTATGATTCCACATTCTTTATTTATTTAATTCAAATAATCTAGATTACAAGTTAAAAGAAAAATTAACCAGAATTTAAATAACACCCTTAAAACAAATTAAACCTTCTAGTTGTAATACAAAATACATATCTTTATCCTTATTCATATATTTAAACAATTTATTATACAAATTGTCATACATGTGTGTTATGTACACTTAGACATCATTTGAATATTACATTTTTATAAAAAATAGATATATATATATATAGATATGATGTATTCACTATACATAAATTTATTTCTATCTATCTATTTTCATTCTTGATGATAAATGAATTTGAATTTGATTGTTATATGCGGGTATATAATTCTACATTTTCTGGGCCCCCTATAACTGTACCTTTACTTATACCTGTACCTATACTTCTACCTGTACCTTTACTTCTACCTGTACCTATACTTCTACATGTACATATACTTCAACATGTACCTTTTCTTCTACCTGTACCTATACTTCTACATGTACCTATACTTCAACATGTACCTTTTCTTAGATTTAATCTAAAAATGCGTTTCCGTGTGCCCGACATAGTTTCTTGTCAACCCACCATTAACCTTCACTCTAATAAATAAACTCCTAAACATCTAATTAATGTCATCTTAAGTTTCCAAAACTTTCATTCTGAATTTAATCCAAAACTTTTCTATACAATACCAGCTGTATAGTGTACAATAATACTGAAGAGGCATATGATGTTGTTCTATGCATAATTTACTGAGAGTATTTATGTACAAATATTTCATCTACTACGTCATAACTAACGTAAACATGCATTTATGTTTATGTTTGGACACTGGCCAGAATTGTGCAATGTTGCAAATTCATTATATTTTCTTCTGTCGGCAAACCTTCCTTGTTTTCTTGTGTATTATGTAAGACCATGCCATTAGCAAGTTTTCGGGGACACTTTTTGAAAGATTCTTAAAGAAAAAACCGCTTTAAAGATTTTCAAAACGGAAAAAAGTCTGAAAAGTACTTGTCTTAAATTTAATACACACGGATTTCGGATGAAGTAGTAAAAACAAGTTAAATATTTGGTGTACATATTAGGGATAAAAAAATGTTGCTTATACCTTGAGCAATATTCTCCAAGATTATTTTTAATCAAAATTATGAGGAAAATTAGTATTGTATTTATTTTAGAAAGTAGCACAAACTCTAAATAAAATTGATTTAAACTCTTTTTCACCATTTTAGAGCAAGTTAAAATTGTTTAAGAAAAAGTTTTTTTAAGAAGCATTAGCCCTACCCTGAAGAAACCTTATGTTTATGTTTATAAAGTACAGTTTTTAAACGTGACCTTGCCCACTGAGTCAATTCTGTTTGTTTTTATTTTAAGACAGGGGTTAAAAGAAGAATTTTACTTTAAAAATGTCATTCTGTTTTTTTTTTCTGCTAAAATTCCTCAATCCATAATTTTATAATGAATACATTGGAAATGAAATTGTAAAAACGTAAGAGCATATTTTTATTGTTCAACATCCTGTTTCTACGGAAACCTGTAGGCACTAGGCAGCCTATTTGGTTCTTTGTGTGTTTACGTCTGGTTTGCGTGAATAGTTCTGTTTCCTCTGAAGCATGCCTTCGAGCGCATCTTGCTGCGTAGATCTTGAGTGCGCGGCATTAAGCTCTCCGTGAGTGGAGAGCTGAGCTCTCTAGCTCTCTAGTTTCAGCTCTCCAGGGTTACTCAAGCAGTCTAGCAACAAGTGGAAGGGATGAATGAATATATTTAGTTTTAAAAAAAATTTAATTGCCTAATTTTTTATTATGCTTTTTCTAAAATGATTAAATTTGGGAGGAAAAAACCATCCCTGCTCAAAAAGTTACTGCCTTGGTTCAAGGCCAACTAGTGGCTAGGCACACAAGACAAGGACTGCGCAAAATAATGTTCTGGAATCTTCTGAAACCATCCTTAACTAATGATCATCCCAATACCGGTGCTGAGGGCCAATTGTAACTATTTATAAAAGAACACATAACAATAAATCTAATAAATAATAAATAATACTTTATGCTTTAAAGTTAATTCTTTAATACAGTGGATGAATGAAAATCAAATTATACCGAAATCTTAAAAACGGGATTTCTCGCAGAAATGTTGTGTCTTGAATACATATATAAATATGGTAAAAAGGGTTGAAAACATCTGGAAAAAGAGGGATTTAATTTATGGTGGGTTAAAGTTAAGTTATATATATGTTATATGAAAAGTATATTTGTTAATTACGTAATATGTATCCAATATCCATCCATCCGACTTTTTACAGTCTATCTATCTGTAATATATTGCAAGTCTGTAGTCTGTAAAAACATTTGGTGAAATCCGAACAAATGTTTCAAATCATAGATAATATATTATATTAAACTTGAACTTGAATTTTCTGAAGTTAATTGAGTCCTCCTTTACAATAGCCAACTAGGATATTGTAAAAGTTTGTTAATTACATCAAGCAATAAATGAACATATAAAAATATATCTTGTCAGGAGTAATTTAAAAATGTAGAGAAAAGGTGTTTTTAATGTTAAATATTTAGATGAATATCCGAGCAGCAGTTCTCCAACTATACGTGGAGTAGATGGTAAAGTTGTTGCACAATGGATGTTTCAAGGTGAATTTTTATATGAATGTTATGTATTTATAGACCGAACAGTTTTGAAGTTTCCTCAGGTCTTTTCTCTTTGAAGAGACCACGCTACTCCAATCTCGTTAAGCTGGAGTAAATTGCATGTAAATTTGAAATCTTATATGTTTTCAGTCATAACTTTTCTTATTTACACGATGATTCCAAAAGCTACAACGCATATTTAGTAAAATCCTAACAATCACATGAAGAAGAGAGATTGAAACAAAAGGATTTTATATTTAGGGGAAGGATTAGGACGTATATCTCCTCTTCATGTTCATGCTCCAAACCCTGCTCAACTGACAGGACAACGAACACATGTATTTACTACAGGACATTCTCCAAACTCATCAGGTAGCAGAAGCAGTAGCAGATAAGAATATGCATGGTTTCTTTGTTTTATTAGGCGTTTCTCCTCTTACTTCCTAATTATATCCCCTAATGAGTTTAGTTTCTTCTCATGCTTCCTATTTATATCGTCCTGTTGAGTCTAGTTTCTCCTCATGCTACCTAATTATATCGTCCTAAAGAGTCTAGTTTCTCCTCATGCTTCCTAATTATATCCTCCTGATGAGTCTAGTTTCTCCTCCAACTTCCTATTTATATCGTCCTAATGAGTCTAGTTTCTCATCATGCTACCTAATTATATCGTCCTACTGAGTCTAGTTTCTCCTCATGCTTCCAAATTATATCCTCCTGATGAGTCTAGTTTCTCCTCCAACTTCCTATTTATATCGTCCTAATGAGTCTATTTTCTCCTACTACTTCCTAATTATACCGTCCTGATGAGTCTAGTTTCTCCTCATACTTCTTATTCATATCGTCCTAAAGAGTCTATTTTCTCCTACTACTTCCTAATTATACCGTTCTAATGATTCTATTTTCTCCTCTTACTTCCTAATTTTATCGTCCTAATGAGTCTAGTTTCTCCTCCTACTTCCTAATTATATCGTCCTAATGAGTCTATTTTCTCCTACTACTTCCTAATTATATCGTCCTAATGAGTCTATTTTCTCCTACTACTTCCTAATTATACCGTCCTGATGAGTCTAGTTTCTTTCTCCTCCTATCGTCCTAATTATATCGTCCTAATGAATCTAGTTTCTCCTCCTATCGTCCTAATGAGTCTAGTTTGTTCTGTTTTTACTTTTATTTTACAGAGTTTACTGAGGTTTAGTTTACAGCTTCCTCTGTAGAACGATTATATAACTCCGTAACTCAGCTAGAATAGAAACAAATAAAGAGGAATAACAAAAAAAAAGAGTTTTAAGGATGGATATAAGAATAATAAATAAAAAGTGAACCGAAGTAAAAATATACGAATGTTGCAACTTTTACATTTATCAGAGTAAGTATTAGAGAAAGAGGAAAGGAGAAAATTAAAGAAAAAGTCTGGAAAAGAAGAGAAGGGGGTCGGATAAAAGGAGTAAAGCGGAGAGAAACGGTGGTGGGGGGGGGGTAAGAGGTAAAAGTGTGAAAGTGTTCGTCTAATTCCCTAGTTAAGAATTCTTGAATAAGATGAATTTAAAAGAATGCTGACTGAATAACTCTACTGCACTATATATAATCCTTCTTAGATTTCTGCAAGCCCAACTCTTACAAAAACATGAATATGCAATACTCTGAGAAACCAGTTTTATGCACTGGAGTATGGCCTTGGAACACACTTTTTTTAAGTCCAGATTTTTTAACCTTTTGTAAAAATGAAATACCTATACAATACATTGTATCAACATTGTTCAGTAGAAAGTAACATTAAGATCCTAGAAAACTTGAAAAAGGCCAAAAAGAAGAAAAAGTAGGAAAAGGTTTGGAAGAATGTATTTTTGAAAAATTTATTTATTGTTTGTATGAGAATTTTTAGTAGACTAAAGATACATTTCTATTAAACACGAGCGTTCTTCATTCAATGTTTAATGGAGAGACTTGAAAGAACAAGACCCTTCTGCAGATTTATTTGGTTAAACTTGCAACTCATGAAACTGCACTACATAGTTTTCATTGTTAAATTCTATTTTCTAATATCTTTAAACCCCTTTCAGGGTCGTGCGAAGGAACTGTCATTTTTATTTCAAGTCACCTTCTATTTACATTACGGATATGCCGATTCACAATAGTTCTCTTTCAATATTTATCATTTAGGAAGACATCGTCATTTGTCTAGCTTATTATTAAACATTCTATTAACCAATTAAACTTAGCTTTTACTGCGTACTGTAGTGTTTTGCAGTACACTGACAGAAAAGTTGGTTTTATCGAGACCAAAACCAAACAAACGTAAGTTGCTTTTATTGAGTTAAATTTGTAAATTGAAAAAAGTTGGATAATATTTAGGTTCCCATCCTCCTAGTCCGGCGGATTCAGGAGTTAGTGACGTGGAACCATCGTCTTCCTCACCTCAGCCAGACGATGAGACAAAATCAAGAATTAAAAGTGAGTTTATACTTTAAACAATCATATTTTTTTCATATTCCATATACCATGTTTTTGCTTCCTTCTTTAAAAACATATTTTATTTTTTATTAATTAATTTTTAGGTGAAGATATTTCTAGTCAAATTCATCCTGGTCTACTGCACCATCTGTATCAACCCTATTCTCCACCATCAGGTAAACAAACATATTTACAATAATTATAGACTTTCAGGACTATTCTTGTTTCCTATTTACTATTTCAGCTTTTAACTAATTGCTCTGAAAGTGGCCATTTTTATCATTCTCAAATTTCGCGAATTTTTACATATCAATTGAAACATTTTTTAGAAAAATTATTCTTGACATTTTGTTCCGGGCAAAATTATTTAAATTTGACGGTCCCCCTAGGTTCAGCCGTTTTGGATAGAAACAGGCAGACAAGCAAGCATCATATATATATGATATGTATTCCTCTGTACACATTTGCTTCACTGATAAAAAAAATTTAACCCAAAAAGGTAAAATATATAAAATGTAATGAATGTGTGTGTATTTATAAACTAGAAATATAATCGCCCCCATACTATTTGGATAATTGCTCAACGGAAATCTATCTTACGAGTTAAACGTATTCTTCAAATGAAAGATAGACAGATAGAACGAGAGATAGAAAAGAAGAAAAAGATATATTCAAAACAAAAACTTGAATCACTTTAAAGGATCTAAGAAAAATAATTCTAAAATTTAAAAGTATGGATCGAGAGATTGATTGAAATTTATATGTAGAGTAAAGGCAAAACAAAATTTTTAAAACGACGAAGAAAACTTGAAGGGCATAAATAAATTAAAAATCATAAAGTGCAAGAAATTTTATTCTATAGTTAAAAGCCATGAAGTTTAGTATGCAGCATCCCCCCCCCCTCACCCGTCCCCACTCTTCTAAATCTTCTTAATCACGCTCCCACGCCCATGCCTATAATGTATTCGAAAGGCCCAGCCCAAAAAACCTCTCTAGGGCCCCCTAACCATGTATATAGTAGTTTAGATAACTGAATTCTTTCCACCATGTTGGCGGTCTTACAGACGTAAAGAAATTCTTCTTATTTAGATAAATAATATTTTATTTTATTTTTTGAACTAAATAATTTTAAATCATTTTTATGCAAATACAAAATTAAAGTCTTAGATTACAAATAATAAATTTAATTTGTCATCCACTTAGCTAAAAATTTCCAAAAAGTTATTATTTGCTGCAAAATCTTGAGTTTCATCTCAATTCATAGCATGTTTTCTTATGATTTTTTTTCTCTTTCACAAATGCATTGTGGAACATAAAAACGTTTTGCAGTTTAATTAAATAAAGATATCGAAGATTATTTGCAATATAATCTCAAACTTTTTTGTTTTTATGGGATAAGTTTTTGGCAACTGTGTATATTTTAATTGTTTATTGGACCCCCTTTATTGACCCTATACATACTTTCATTATTTTAGTAGCGGATCATCTACATTCTGTGTTTGGGTATCGAGGTCTGCATCCCTCCCTCCTCTCCTCCTTTCCCCCCTCCTCCCTCCTTTCCCACCTCCGAACCTCGAGCCCTCCATCCTTCATCCCTACCTCATCATCATGCGAAGAGTCCAACCCTTTCCAACCATTCGTTAACTTCCAGAACAGTTTGAAGATGAAGAAAAAGAAGACCTCGAGGCTGGCCAGAGGAAGCCTGGAGTCCGGTCTTCAACCCAAACGAAGATCAAGGGAGGGAACGACGACGTATCTTTGGGAGTTTTTACTCAAACTTCTGCAGGTAAAAGGAGCACACAAAATTAGTGGAAACTATGGAGATCCTGTTTCAGTTTAAATGTCAGGTTCTTTATGTTTGAAGTTCAGGATTTGTATTTCTTAGAGCGTAAAAGGCTGGTGGGAACCGGAATTTTGGCGGGATTGGCATTTTCCTACATTCCGATCTGTGCGACCAGGGTTCTGAATGTCGCCTTCGTGTTTGACAAAGTATTTATTTTAGGATAAGGAGTGTTGTCCGAAGTATATCAAGTGGAGTAACAGAGAACAAGGAATATTTAAATTAGTGGATAGTAAAGCAGTGAGCAGACTCTGGGGACTACACAAGAATAAACCAGATATGAACTATGAGACTATGGGAAGAGCTCTGAGGTAACATTAAAAGAGTGATTTGCAAATTTAAAAGGGGGGTACACAGTACACTGTACAGGGAGACTTTATAAAATTTACGAAGTTAAGCGATGTTATTTTGATGTTAAACTTTTTTTTCAGATAAGGAGCAGCTCTAAAAAGTCTATTATTTCATTAATGCCACTACTGTCTGAGACTTTCCATGCCTAACAAGATTAAATAAATCTTTGCCACAAACTCAAGTTTTCTAAACCCTATATCATTGCAACCTGACGGTGTAAACCTTTGATATTTCAAACTTAGGTTATTTGATCTAACAGTATTCATGACGTATCTAAGGTTTACGACAGGGATATAGGGATTTTAGAACATCAGAGTTTGTAGCAAAGACTTGATTCCTTCACTAACATATAAAATTGAGTTTATTCGTGGAAAGCTAAACAGTATTAAAGGGAGAGGGTAGAACCACATTGTGGATTTTCCTTTTTGATAATTTAAGAGTAAAATGGTGAAAGAAATATATTAGTGAAAGGAGAATCATTGATTTGTACCTTAGGGTGTGTCGTTTTTTTCCACTAAGAGTCTCAAACAATTTGGGCAAAAATCTAACAGTTTAATAAATAGTATCCCCAAATAAAAATAAAAATAACAGTATTCAGCGGCAAGAGGAGATACAAATTTTGTCACCCATATCGATGCATTTTAAAGACTTTTTTCGGTCCTACTAGGGATTTTTTTAAGATCTTTTATTTCCTAAAAATAGCTCTCAGGCTCTCAGCTCGCAATTGAAAAAAAATTTGATAATATTTTTTTAATTTGAAATTTGTTTGCGAAGTTCTCACTAGGGCCATATGCTTGACGTGCCCTAATGTACTTTAAGAAATGGATTTCTAGTATCGTGTGTACTGACATATTCAGAAAGCACTGGGGTTCTTTAATATCTACCCTTATCTTGTCTGGATGATAGCTTTACTATAGATCTTTTAACAGATTATGTGTTAGGCACAAATCTAAATTTGAATATAAGGACGCTACTTGGCTCCAATAATATAAGGACGCTACTTGGCTCCAATAATATAAGGACGCTACTTGGCTCCAATAATATAAGGACGCTACTTGGCTCCAATAATATAAGGACGCTACTTGGCTCCAATAATATAAGGACGCTACTTGGCTCCAATAATATAAGGACGCTACTTGGCTCCAATAATATAAGGACGCTACTTGGCTCCAATAATATAAGGACGCTACTTGGCTCCAATAATATAAGGACGCTACTTGGCTCCAATAATATAAGGACGCTACTTGGCTCCAATAATATAAGGACGCTACTTGGCTCCAATAATAATAACATTTTTGTCTATTTGTTGCAATTAAATCAACATTATGCATTATGCCTGAATATTGAATAAACCTTGATAAACATTAAAAAAATGTTGTTTTCTAACTAAAAAGGAATTGAATTTTTGTCACAAACTCTTATTTTAAATCTCTATACATCATTGGAACCCAATGTCACAGACCTTAGCTTTTTTAACTATGAATTCTATATTCTATTAGATCAAATAATCTAAAGAAATTGAGTCTTTGCCACAAACTTTAAATTTGTTATCCCTATATCATAAAACCTTTGATTTTTCAAACTGTAAATTCTGTTAGATCAAATAATCTTATTTGAAATATCAAAGGTTTAGACTATCAGGCTGCAAAGTTTGAGTTTGTGACAAATACTCAATTCCTTTATATTATGAAAATGGTAAATATAAAAGGATTAGAAAATTAAATAACTGTATTCTAAGAAATGGTTGATGCATAAATACTCTTATTTCAGGTATTACTATCAGCGTGGAATACTCGCAAAGGTTGACGGACAACGGCTAGTCTACCAATTCGTCGACGTGCCAAAAATCGGCGAAATCAACGAGGTTGAATGTAGCGGATTATAATGAGCTGCGGCTAATAAAAGAGGAAGTCATCAGACTGAACTAGAAATATTCTCTATCTATCTAACTTACAGATTACACAGTTCATCAACTGATTAAATAATAAGAAACTATCTGCCAATTGACAATTTTAACGTATGAATTTGAAAAACACGTATCAAATTTTGAGGCCTCTTTTTCCAAAAAAAAGTTTTCGTAAGAGTTGTTTAGCCGCGTATATAAAGCAAAACATGTTTCCTTGATAAAGTAACCAATTAGTTTTGTTGCCGAAAAAAAAATGAAAAACAAGAAATGCACAATGTACCTCAAATTTACCACCTAAGGATGTTGGAAGGATAAATCTGGTGAATGCGCTTCAAGATTATATTTTTTATATTCTTTTATGTAAAATTGAAAGTAGCTATTATATATACAGTTTTTTCATGAATGTATGGGGGGGGGTCTATTTTTCTAAATTATGGTGATGGTCTTGTATTAATATAATTATAGCATATCTTTTCACAGGGTGAAAATCAAAAACTAAAACATTTTCGATCCCATGAAAAAAAAACTTTGTATGAATGGCCTTAATGGTACTTATCTGTCAGTTATAAATCAAGATTTCAAGAATAAGCATTCTTAATTTTTAGTCATATCAATGTTTACTGAACGTTTAAAGGGCATTATATCATATCATAGATTGAAAAGTTTTAAATGTTTTATATCCTGTGTTTGACAATTCGATTTTGACAAAGCTAATATCTCTTTTGGTTCCGTATTTTTCTTCAAAATCAAGTCAATTTTAGTCGTTATATAAACAAATGTTGCTCATAATGTAATCTTTTAAATGTAATTCTATCAGTTTATGAAAGTATATTGAACACTAGTCTCAAATATAACTGGTGAAATAATTTTTAGTCAAACTATTTGATAAACAATGGCATTAGAGATCTATTGATTTCATCCATATTATTCTATTCGAATCCTGTTTTTACACTCAAAATTCCGTCTTTCATTTACAAATGGTCTGGACAATTGTTGTCTTTTAGAATTTGCGTTTTCTCTAGAATTTGTCTGTGTTCTGATGCTTAATTGTGCACTTATTTGAAAAGGCACAAGAAAGTGTTGAAAACGGGAAAAATAAAGGGTATTTATTAGTCCGGTGCCAAACCAAAGTCTTTAAAACTATAAACTTGCAATATTTGTCCCATTTTTCTTCTAGCAAAAAAATATTTTTTTTTATCAAATTAAAATAAAGAATAAAGAAGAACACTAAGGTTTAAAACATCGAAATTTCAATACATATCAAATACAGGTTTATTGCTTTAAAGACTAAATCACAAATGTAAACCCAAAGTAAAATGTTAGCGATGACGATTTAGAAAATATTACTAAAAATTTACTTAACTTTTATTCCCCTTTTTACACTGCCAATGGAATATGATTAATACAATTTATTTGAATATAGATTGATCAAATACTTTTTAAATTGTTATCGTCAAAAATAGGTCAAATCTAGGGATGTTAAAAATCTTAAATTCAAAGGGACTGAGTTTTTGCCACAAACTAAAAATTTATAACTCCTATATCTTTACAACCTAATGGTTCAAACCTTTGATATTTCAAACTTATATTATTTGATCTAACATAAATCATAGTTTGAAAATATTGAAGGTCTACAATTATGTGTTTAAAAAATATAGGGTTTAGAAAATCAGAGTTTGTGTCAGAAATTCAATTTCTTTGAATTAAATTCCATTACTTTATTACCGATATGTACTAAACTTTGTCATTGCATGAGAAAACATAAATATTAGTTCACTTGTTAATATACACTGCATTTATTTAGTAAACAGTGTATGTTCTATATGTGTTCTACTTAGCTAAACTTCCTGTAGTTAATCCAATGTATTAATGCTATATGTAAACCCTGTTTATATACTGAACATGCCTGGTAAGGTACAACCCCTCACTGTACAACAATTTGCTATTTAAGAAAAGAAAAGCAATGGCATCAAAAAATTGTTGTTTCTTAAAGTAACTTATATGTTTAATTTTACAGAACTTTTTTCATTTAAGACAACATATTTTTAGCCTGAAACAACAAATAATGCCAGCTTTTTTGTTAATAATGCAATTCATTTTGACAGTGCTTTGATTTAATTGGACCTCGAAAACTTGAATTTAAATAGCAAATCATATTTAAAGCAAGATACGGGCCTTCATGCTAATCTGGAAGCCAGGTTTATAATTAAAAACAGGCATTTTCAAGCAGCTCAAACTGCCTGTTAAAGACATTATATTTAGTAATACTATTTACTGCATGGGCGTTCTACAAATACTAACTTACAAATACATAATATATTGAACTTTTTTGTTTTGTTTTTAATGACACTAAGGAGAGAGTTTGTTTGATATACAGGGTTGTTCTCTTACAACTTCTCAAATATGCCATATATTCTTTGAAAATTGTCTTCAAAGCAAAAATGCATGACATTTTTTCCAATTTTGTTATACTTTGAGGAAAAGGCCATTTCTTAATCTTTGTATGGATATTACATATTTTATTTATTTTATTATATTCTGTAGCCCCTCCATACTTTTTTATTAGCGTCTGCACTAGATGAGGCGAGCATCTGTATAAATATAAGAATGTGGTAGAGCAGAAACTACCGCGCTGCGCGACGAACCACAAAATTGTAATAAACCTAATGTATCCGAATAATATATGATAGATCCCCAGGAAATTGAGAATGTATACGTATATAGATGGGGAATATACGGGTACCGGGTGGGGGAGGGGAAGTAATGTCATGGGGGAATAAATACTAAAGGATGTTTCCCCACCCCCCTCAATCATTCACAGCTGTTGCTCTTTCCGGATCCAATCTTGGTTGATTTCCCTGGTGGGGGGGGTAATGTAAATATTAGAAGAAAAGCTTAATCATTAATAAAATTATTTTTATGAAACTATTGTGCACTTTATCATTCTTCCTCACTTCATCGTGAGTTTCATAATAAACGTGCTATAAAGTTAAATTAGCTGTACATTATAGCACGTGTGCTATAAAATTTTGATTGGTTCCCGGATTTTCAAAATAATTTTTTTCAATTGAAATGAAAATAAAGTTGAAATAAACTTTATTTTTTTTTTTTACTTCTGCTTTGTTTCAAAACTAATTTGATCTATAGAAATAGCCATTGAAATAATACAAGTACAAAAAATTTAAAAAAATTAGCTATAACACTATAAAGTTTTTGCATTTAAATTTTCTCTATATCATAGAAGGTTCTCGCCTTTCTAGATCATATTTTGTCCCTCGCTATAACAGTGTTATAAATAAAAATACAGATGTTATTTTAATGATAATAAGTGAACATTCAAGTTTTTGTTTGGTTATAAAGGCTTCTGAAAGTTTTAGAAAATTCAAGGGTCTTAAAACTTTAATTTTATGAATTACATTTTTAAAAACAAATTGTTGGAATAGAAAGTTACAATTTGGCATCTGAACAAGAAAAAAGTTTTGCGATTTTGTCGCGTTATACCAATAAATACTTTTTCCTTTTTCATTATTTTTCCACCTAAAACACGAACACTGCTAACATTTTTATAGCGTTTTGTAACCTTGGTACTCACTTTGTATATTCGAGCAAAGAGGTAAAGAGAAATTCAAACTTAAAAAATCAGAGTAAATGTTGAGATGCAAGAAACCTATCTCCGTGGTGAGAAGGGTAAAAGAGAAGGTAAAAAGAAGGACATTCTTGTTCACTGAAATCTAGACAACTCTGAAAATTAGTTTTTAGACACACTCGACTTTAAAGTGTCACAATGCCTGGGCATTTAGCGTTACCGCACCAACTCACATTTGTTGTGGCCCAGACATATAAATTCCCAGCTTAAAGGGACTGTAAAGGAAAAATGAAAGGGGGTATAGACTGAAAGCGATTTAATCACTTTCTCGAGACAGGAACATCAGATAAAACTTTCATGGGTCGCGATCAAGAGCTAAAGTGATTAGCTTTCAGCCTATACCCCCTTTCATTTTTCCTTTACAGTCCCTTTAAGTTTTAAAGTTTAAATGTATTCGACAAAATACGGCTCGATTTTTGTTTGAGAGCGTGCACATCTTGGTTTGCAGTGTGCTGAATCTGTGTGGGCTATAGATATTTGCCATTACTTATTTAAAAACTATTTTATTTTTTATTTTTTAATATAATTTCAGACAATTTTGTCAGAAATACTATTGTAACGACCATAACCAAACTGTCAAAAAAAACTATATATAATTCTGTAATCTTAACTACCAAAGACCATTCGATCTTTCATAGAATTAGGCTTAATGCATTAATCCAAGATAATGCTTTTAGGAATAACAAAAAGTGTTTTTAGGAAAGGATATTTTTTATGATGAAGAATAAAAACTTATTAAAAAATAGAAAAAAGGGTTTTTGAATTTTCACGTTAAATAAATAAGCTCCTTTGGTTTATTTAACGATAAGATTGACCAAATTATTGAAAAAAAATCAGTAAATCAAAAGCCCTTCCCTAAAAGTAGTCCACTATTTTATCGGAATAATCATTTTTACGCAAATAATTTGAATAAAATGTTATTAACTCATATGGCCTTTGAACGACCTTGATAAATATTTAAAAAATATAATTTAGTAATTCTGCCGGAGCACATGGAAAATGCAAAATATAAATATAAGCAGTAAACACTTGAATATGTAAACTAAAATATGAACTTCTAATTTACATATTTTAAAGAGGAGAGTTTAATAAGATACTAATACCGTAATAGATTTCTTTAACCTCTTTATTTTTTACTAATCATCATATACTGCCAGTTTAAAAATGTGTCATATTTTATGCTCTAAAAATACAGATCTGTTTTAAAAAGTAAAAATATAACATTCTAAAATCATTAAATTGGTTATTTAATTAATATTTTATTCTAATTGTATTGGAGTAATAAATACATAATACAGGGTGGGTAAAAAAAAGGGTTTAGCAAATTAACAGTTTACAATTATTTGAAGCGTTCATGTTATGGGTTGGAAAAATATTGAAATAAATTAAACCAAATGAAAAATTTGCATTTGTTACCTACATTTAAATTATTTTAGTCTAAGATATAAACCCTGCAAAGAAAATAGAGCTGTTTAAAACAACGCTTATCACGGTTTTCTTTCTCAATCATTTTGTATGTATAAATCTATGTATCTTTATGTAATCTCTGTTTGTTTGTCTGTGTGCGTGTCTGTTTGTTTGGATGTCGGATTATAATTCTGAAACCTCTTGACTGGATTGCCTCAAATTTTGATTGTAGAACTCTGGAGAACTACAAAAATGTTCTTATAGCGAGTGGGTTGACTTTTATTAAAAAATCTCCTGGTAGAGTTGGGTTCCCTTATAGCTAGTATCTATATGTAATCTTGTTACCAAAACTATAATATCATTAAAGAGTTGGGTTCCCTAGCTAGTATCTATATGTAATCTTGTTACCAAAACTAGTATATCATTAAAGAGTTGGGTTCCCTAGCTAGTATCTGTATGTAATCTTGTTACCAAAACTAGTATATCATTAAAGAGTTGGGTTCCCTAGCTAGTATCTATATGTAATCTTGTTACCAAAACTAGTATATCATTAAAAAGTTGGGTTCCCTAGCTAGTTATATATGTAATCTTGTTACCAAAACTAGTATATCATTAAGGTACTAGTTTGGGTACCCAGCCTTGCCTGGAAACTAAGTTTTCCCTTTTAAAGTCAACTCTAGTCAACTAAAAACTTTTACACCAAGTAAAGAACGTTTCATGTGGTTCTATCGAATTTCCTAATTAAAATCCAGTCCAGGGGTTCATCCAAACAAACAAACAAACAGAGATTACTTCTTCCTACATATTTCCAACATATGATGAATAGAGTACAATTTTAATAATACATATAATACTAGATTTCCATCTGCATTTGATAGTTCAAAAGGAAAACTTTGGTTGAAGTTTAAATAGCATAGAAATATACCCTAAGCCTTACAATTGCTGATGTTGCTTGTTTCACCACAGTTTACTATTTATTACTACAGATCAAATAGGTTGTCAAGTACAATAGATGGCAACACAGAATGCGTACACTTTCATTACAGCTGTAATTACGTCATAAGTGTCAACTCAAATTCTGTGTCTGAAAAAAACTATTAATAAAAGTGATAATGCAAGACTAAAGTGCTAATCTTTTAGTGAAATCAGTGCAATTTTATATATTCTTCTTTTTCTGTTTTTACACTTCATCATTTAACGTTCTATTGACTAAATAACAGGGTGGAAACTGATTTTGTCCATGGCCCTTTAACATTGTAATTGGAAAGTATAACGTTAAAACATATTTCAGAAATGTTTAATGATATATTCGGGGTAGTGCTCTGGAAAGGTCTAATCGAGGATAAACCCCAAAGATATGGGGAAAATACGGGCAAAAAGAAAAGGTAATTTTCTGAAGAAATGTCGTCTTCTCAGAATATTCAATTTTTTGACAATCTATTTGCTACAGATTACAACAAAAACGATCAAATGAGTTTGTGAAATACACATTTGCCTGTTTGTCTAATAAAAGAACTGATAATTTACCTCAAGCTGCCTTTAACTAGCTATTTATGTTTTATATCTTTGCACCTGATAATAAAAACAATTGATATTAAAAACATGGTCTATTTGATTAACAGAAAAACATCTGGTTGCAAAGATATAGGATTAGAAAAGCAAAAAGTAATCAGTTCCTTTAAAGCGGACCTTTCTGACATATTTAATAGCTTGGTTTCGCTTTCTTATGTTGGATATTTAAATTGTTTACGGATAACAGTATGACCTTTAATCGGTTGTTTTTTTATTTCTTTTGAGAGAGAGGGAATATTATAAAGAGTGAAATTGAGTAGAAAAAAATTAAAACCGCCCTGGAACTCCTTTTCGAACAACATTTATCTTGAAAATGATATATATAAGACAAAAATATGCCAACCGCGGGAAAGAGTTAATAAATGTGCCCTATATTATCAGTTTGAAAATAATTTCAAAAATGGTTTTTGGCATAAATTGTGTAATAGCAACAAAAAATTGTATAATATATTTTGATATAATATCAAAGGGACTGTAGGCGTATTTTCAAATGTAAGATGGCAATATCAGATTCACAAATATACCCTTGAAAGCTTTGTCTGATCAAATATGAATTAGATAACAATTTGTATAATTAAAAAAGCGATTATTTTCAACTGTGATTTCAGCTGGCAAGTTCTTATTGCAGAAAAACATATAGAAATGATCAGAATTAAACACTTTTACACCTAGATAAACGATAATATCTTCCACATTTTAGATAAAGGTTTCAAGGGATACCGTTGCAGTTACCAAAATTATTTTCGCGTGAAAATGCAGGTTTCCTTTATAAATCACACACTGCAACAGTTTTTTTAAGAATGCCAAATTATATTTGACATAAGAAAAAAATCTTATTTAAAATTGCGTTACAATTGAGTTTGCGTCCTAATTTTCCATTTACATACGAAGTTTTGTATAGGACTCGTAAGACAAGCATGACTGGGTTAAGACAAGGATTTTATTGAAAATTGGCATCTTACTAGTCAACAATAAAATACATATGGATTAGAACTATCTCTGAATTTCTCATCTAATCCTTACGATCAAAATTGGCATGTCATCGTAAATAGAGAATTGTGAGCTGTTTTCTAAATTGTGGCCCGGGGTACATATTTGGAAGAAGACCAAATTATTGAGTTGGGAATTTTAAAAGATTTAAATTTGTCATTCTTTGAAAAATAGTGAATAACCAATTATCTAAAACTAAAACTTTTTAAGTTTGACTTTTCGTACTTGCACGAGAACTAACACACTCACACAGAAACAGACACAAACACAGACCAATTTTACAATAAACCTGTATTCCCCATAATGTAAGTAATATCAACAGATGTAGGTGACGTCACCCCAACACCAATCCCCCTGTATNTGCTGCAACATTTATGAGAAGAAATTAGATTAACAAAACTAATCATTCATAACGTTTAAAGGGTTTTAAAAAGTTATTCTGCTAGTTATTTATGCTAGTGTTGGCGTAATTATAACTGCAATGCTATCAAGACAACTTTTTCTTGTTTTCTAAATTAGGTAAAATAAAATGGCTTCCTTCTCCAGGACAAACCAACTTAGTTTCTTTTTGTAAGAAATAATAGTACGGGATTTTTGCACTTAACACTCCAAATATATTTCATTTCATGTTTGTGATGTCCCAAAGGTAATTTTCGCTTTAAATTACAGAAAATCAAATCATTTTCAAAGTTATATTGTAAATTCCATTTTGTAAACAAAACCTAAAAATTACGAACAATCTTTTATAATTTAACTTGAGATTTCTTCGGGGGGTGGCAATGCTTAAATTTTGATCTGCAATAAAATACTCCACTTACTGCATTAACTGCATGTATAGATTAAACCTTACTGCTTCCCAAATCATCATGATCCCATCCCATCCCACTCACCATAGTGATATCCCATCCCATCCCACCCATCATAGTGATATCCCCTCCCCTACTTATTCCTTCATCCTCTTCCTTCAATGATTCACACTCTAAATATCCCCTGTGGGACGGGGAAACAGAAACTTTGATATGAGGGACCAGGAGGGGAGGTGGGGAGTTGGGAAGGTGGGGAGGGGGTCAAAAGATGGGGGATTCACGGAACTGATCAAACAAACCCCCCGGGGGATCTGGATTAAACTAGGGGAAAGGTGGTTCTTCGAGGGGTAGACAATTTTATCTTCTTAGATCTGTTTTCTTTGTTCTTCCACAATTTTCTTGAGCTCTTATCATTAGAAAAGTAAGTGTCTAAATATAAGAACACATTTAACATCTTACAAATTTAGCAGATTTTATCTTTTTTTATTAACTTAAACAATAATTTTAAATCATATTTTTCTTTGAGTTGAGTTACACGCGACCATAAATATTCTCTTGAGGTTATACATGTTAGGTTCTATGAAAATTAGGCCCAATTGGTTCAGAACAAACAAACCATGGAACCAACAGACAAAGAATGTTTTTACAATGAACATAAACATGGATGAAGTTTATTTCAAGTAACGGACCGACTTTTAAGGAGCTAGAGCCAACAGTACAGTATGTGTCAGTATATTGTATACATATATATACTTTATGAGGAAAAACGAGACAGTTCCTCAAATTAATCATCTTCTTCTAGAGAGATTATAGTGATGAGGCTTTAGTAGCAACGACAACACCGATTTGTTTTTCTTGTCTACATTGCATTCATGAATTCAGGCATTATGTTACCTTGTTTAGTGCTTTACTATCTTTTTAAAAATACAAGTTAAATTTCTGTCTTTTAGATTGTTTTCAGGCAGATTCTTGTTCATTGATGGTATACCTACATAATGTACATACAGTGAAACCCTTAATAACGAATACATCGGAAAAATTTATCAAATGTCGTCTTGACAATTTTTCAATGAGTTTTATGCTATATATTAGTACATTTCAGTATTTGCGAAAATAAATAAATAGCCATGAATATGCGGGAACAGTTTTAAAGAGTTCCATATAATCATTTAATTAAAAAACTAAATATCTGCAATATTCCATTATCAGAAAGTTAAGAATACGACATTTGATAGGAGGGGGATTGAATCAACAAGATTATTCTCATCAAATGGGGGACACACATGGTATGGGAGAAGGGGAAGATTAAAGAGGGAGTTGATGAATGGGGTAACTGGGAATACAAAACTGATAAAAATAATTTATCACTCCTCACAATACATCCTTATTCCTTGTATCCCTACATTGTCCTTCTGGTCCTTTCTACCATATAGAAAAATGTTATGCCGTCTCCTTTTAATAAAAAAGGGTCCAACATATATCGCCGATTGAAAAACCAATTCACATATTTCGACCACTCTTTTTCAAAAAATTAAAACATACTTTATCTTTCTTCTATGCCTATCTAATACTCTACCACCTCATAGTCATGAGCTCACAACTCATGAGAGCCTTTGTTCTTTCCTATAATCTACATACACACCCTTCCCCTCCAACCCCCCTCCCACTCTCCATACTAATCTTCCTCCTCGATTTCCTCAGATTTCACACAATTTTCCCCAGTGGTAATGTACTGGAACAATAGGACTAGATTAAACCTATCTATCTTTCTAATCTTCTATAAAGAGTTTCTAGCAGAAATATAATCCCTTTAAATAAATAAATAGACCAATTTATTTAGCTTAAAAGAGGAGAATAGTGTAGGGAACTTTTGGTTGAAAAAATACCAAGCTGAACGAGAAACGTTAACTCGGTATCTGAAACGAACCCTAGCAGGTTGGGGTAGGTGTTCTTCCGTTCAAATGGTCAAGAGATAAAACATTGTTATGAAACACAAATGACGCCACAACTCACCATTATTTCGTCCGACCACGCCTTTTATCTTCCTTGTTTACATTCTTTTTTAATGTTTTCAAATTTTGAGCCCATCATGTTGTTTATAATGGTTAAAAATATTTTATACTTTCCTATACTTTATATTTTATACTTATACATCTTATAAAGGTAAAATAGGCAAAAACAATTCATGGACATTTTTATTTCATAATTCCCCAAGCAAATTAAAAACTAGTGCTTTGTTCCCTTCTAAAAAATAGTTGTAGATTCTAAAAATTACAGCTCTCTGTCAACTTAAAGTTGCAGTTTGTAAAACAAGAAAACAACAGAAAACTGTGTGGTCCGGACGCAAAATAGGTGAGGCACACACGTTTATATATTAGAAATATAGTGTATATGTTAGAAATATAGTGTATATGTTAGAAATATAGTGTATATGTTAGAATCGTTTTGACGTTTATTGGATACAAACAAACAAACAAACAGACAAACAAACAGACAGACAAGCCAAATTTATATATAGATGAACCTGTCTGTCTATATTTCTATCTATCTGCTTCGCTATCTGTATAGTTTTCTTAAGGTTTGCAGTTTCTGGAGTAAAGTGCATAAAAGTGCATTGCTAGTGTAATAACGTTGTCTGAGGCAAAGATATAAAAGTAGGAGAGCTAATTCAAATTTCACTCAAATTAAGCAAGTTCTTTAAAACTGCTCTTTATGTTGGAATTCTAATGTTTATAAATTAGTTTCATTTCTCAAATTCAACTCATCAAACTCACAAAAAAAGTTCTTGACAGAAGCATTAAAAATGACGTTCCTTTCTATATTATCTTTGGCTTAAGACTGAGACTATATATTAAGGCTTCTGAAAGTCATCATGCTGCACTTTCTTGAAAGTTTATATTCCTTAATCTTTGCTATCTTGGAATCGATTCCGCAATGAATTAGTCGAACCAAAACTTTTTTAAAGACTTTAACAGTGAGAACCAGGAAAACTCTGAAATAGGAACTTAAGTTATGATTTTAAATAGCCGAACGATAATTAAGCAATTGTGCAGTGTACACAGACCAAGTTCATTCATTAAGCTGATTTGGAAGCTACTAATAACACTATTTGTTTTAAAACAACATTAAAGAAATACACATAAGATTACTTTAATGTCGTCTTCCTACTGCACAGTTTTATGGGTCTCACTGTAGCTTTGGTTCTTAAAAGCTGAAAGCTTTTTTTTGATTAAGTTTGAAAAAGGGGCCGGGAGGATTTAACATTTCTGTAAGGATTACATTTACTACATAGCCAAGAAACAATAATTCTTGATATTGTATAGTTCAAAATATTAGAATTTTAATCATTTAGTTAAACATTAAGGTAAGCAAATATATTTTAACCCCCTAAAAAAATAATAAATATTATATAACTCGGATTTGTAATAATTTTCAAACTTCTAACCGAACATATGAGCAGAGCAACTTTTTTATATACACAAGAGGAATTTAGATTATTAATAAGCATATCATAAGTTAAAACAAATGAAAACATAAAAATATAGCTTAACCCTGACTTTATTATCCTGCACTTTTCCCATAATTGCTCTGAGCTGAAAACTTTAGAATGGGATATCCTTAATCCTGATTGGATAATTAATCAGGAGATTAAAAATGAGAGGAGAACAAGCAATATTTAATCTCGAGATTAAGAAAAAGAGTGGATTAAGCATTAATCCCGATATCCACCATTCTAAAGTTTTCAGCTCAGAATAGATAGTATTTATCAAGAAATATATAGACCAGGAACCGCCATATCTCTTTCGTCTAATCGTGTACTGCAGTGGGAGGAGATCAAAACAAAGAATTCAGGGGCAACGCATTATTTTTGAGGGAAAAGGGTCCAAGGGGTGGTATAAGAATATATTGCTATTATGTTTTCCATATTGACCAGAAAGCCAAAATTCATATGTATTCGCTCTAACTTGACATATTAACTTTTTTTGTTAGACTGTAATATCACATAAGAGCTGTAGCTTCTGTGGGGGCACTGGGTTTGTTTGTGTGTGGGCGTTCCTGTATAAGTTCCTTGGTATGTATATTATAATTCTGAAAATAACATCGGTATTGTGCATTTTGAATGCCACACATAAGTCGATTTTAATGTCATATTTTGTTGGACAATATTATGTTTCCAGCAGCCTAGAATAAAGATTAAGATTTTTTTTGCATTTACTTTCTTTCAAAAGCTTACATCTTAAATTATTTTAAACATTTTTAGTTTTAAACCTGTCATTTTGGTAACGAATTTAGCACAACCCTTTTAATCAATACAAACAAGAACGAACGAACTGAACGAACTTTCTTGTTCATTCGCGAGGTTCGGGATTAAATTATTTATAAATTATTTGACGGATAGAGGTTTGGAGATTTTATTTTTGAAAGAAGAGGTTTAGAGATTTTATTTTGGAAGAAGAGGTTTCGAGGACGGATAGAGGTTTGGAGATTTTATTTTTGAAAGAAGAGGTTTAGAGATTTTATTTTGGAAGAAGAGGTTTCGAGATTTTATTTTGAAAGAAGAGGTTTAGAGATTTTATTGTATCTCAAATTCACACTGAACTAGACGAATTAAACAGAAGGATTAGGTAAGAATTTGTGCCCTCGTAGCACCTCTAGTTTTCATTTAACGCACAAGTATGTATAAACCCAAACTGATTGTGTTACATAGTATAGAGTAATTCAAAACATTTTTTAAGTTCTTAAGTTCTTAAGTAAGTAAGTAAGTAAGTAAGGTTTATTAGAGATAAATCAAGATTACAATATCTTACAAGGGATGTAATCCGTCGTCTTTTCAATAACCTTTCTCCGATATTATAATATATGATTAACATTCTCGTAACATATTCTAAAGACTCAAAAGCTCTACAAACAAAAAGAGGAGAAATTATTAAAAATTTACAAAATAACATTCTAGCATGGAAAATACTTTAGTTTGACGTAAATTCGGCCTAAAATGTCTAAAGACAAATAATTAGGCTGCATGCTGTAAGCTTAGAACTAAAACCATCAATATTAATTAATATCAGAAAAAGTTCATGGAGTGTTTTACATTGATAACTAATAAAGGTATAATGAATATTACCTTATTATAAAACCTTTACCTTCATCTTGTAAATTCCTTTTTCATGAAGTTTAAACATTTTCTGTTTTCAGGCCTGGGAAAGTTCTATCTTGTATATTCATAAAAGACAGACATTTTTTTAAATATTCATCTGAGATTCAATTTTTTCAATCTAAAAAGCTGTTAATAATTTAAGGATTTTTTACAATATTTTCGGGGATGCATTTCTTTAAGGTTATTTTTAAATAGTCAGGTTTAAGAATTGGAACCCTTGCAAACTTTTAGGAACCATGCATGCAGGAAATTCACAACTTTCGTCATATTTTTTGCAATATTTATTAAAGACCGAACAAATGGATCAGCGACCCTTTATAATAATACGATTGCATATAATTCATGACAGTAGATACGTAAATATATTTATCTAAGAAGAAATGTTATAATCAATTTATTTCAGTTTTTCAATACAGATCCTTATAACATTTCCTAGAATGGTTGGAAGAGTATCATTATAGGGTTACACACTTTCTTTAGTCTCCAGTTAAAGATTAGTCTAATTTTTACGTGCATGAAGCAGATTTTAGGAAAGATAAAAGACGACCTTGTTCAATTTTTACATTTATTAAATTCCTAGGTTTATGACTAGATTACAGGGTTACCCACACGAGATGAGACTATATAGAGACGTCTGTACGGAATTGATCCTTTCTGTTTCCCTACATTCATAAATCTCTTCAACTAAAACATGTTTTTTCTTTGCCAAATCCATGTAGGGAGACAATGAAAGACTAAACTTATTTAAATCTTCTCATTGTCAAATTTTAAGAGTTGATCAAGTCGGCTTTGCAGTTTCGTTTTTTGTGGGCGACCCTGTCCATTCAAATATTATTTTATATGTACATCATCAATTGTTACCTTTGTTAAGTTTTCCTGATTTGCTACTTATTTTGTCTGAGTTTTAGAATTTGCTCTACTGGTAAAATAAATTTGTTTTATAGGCGTGGTAAGTGTGCGCAGATGCAGAGTGTGACAATGATTTTTACCTCAATATTAAATGCAGTATATCCCAGGTTCACCCCCCCCCCCTTCTCACCCGCAAACCATCACGACTCTTGCAATAATTGCACCACGGTATACGACATATTGCAATGATAATTGCATAAAAAAGCTGCAATTCATCGTCATATCTGTACTGCTGTTTCTAATGCCGTTCTACAGAGTTCAGACAAACCACTGGAAATAAAATATTTTGAGTTTTATAAGTTTTTTTTTTTGTCATTTTTTGCAAATATGTTATCCATATTAGAAACTTATCTTTGTCCTCTTTGATCTTCCATGCCCGTAGCTAGGAATTTAAAATGAATGAATCAAAACTAAAAACCTGGATTTTCAACGTTTAGCACATTATAGTATATTTTAGATTTTATTCCTCTACGAGCTATTGAAAAGCTATTTGCATCAAAACCAAAAATTGCCTTTTAACTAAATGAAGATGAATTCTATATACATAAATTATTAATCTCTGTTTGTTTGCTTGTTTGTATGTCCAATCATAACTCAGGAATTCCTTGACCGATTTGCCCATGAAACGACGAGGACTGTAGAGAAAACATTTTTTTGAGACATAGTCCAATTTAATTTAAAACCATTTTAAGAATGGGCTCTCCCCCCCTCCATCCCAATCAACAATTCAATTCTTTTATAATTCGCGACACTCCTTTCGTGCAGATCCAAATAAATGCATTTTATCGTTTATTCTTCCCTTTTTAACTTTTGTTTCTTTGGTAATTATTTGCAGATGTTACCTTGACCTTGATATTGTCCTTGACGGTCTAGCCATGACGAGAGGATTTTATTTCAAGTGAGAACAAGTAAACTATACTTGAAGTTTTCATAGAAACTTGAAAATACATGGATTCGAATATTCCAGAATATTCTGGATATGACAAACATAGACACATGTCACACAGGTTAAAGGAGAAAAGTTAGACTTAAACAGGATTTCCACGAAATGACCATATTTTTTGCGCATCTTTTGCACATGAAGCGCAATAAATTTTGCGCGTTTTTGCTAATTTTTTTTGCGTAATTTGCACAAAACCGGAAGTATTGCGCAACACGTAAATTTTTATGCAAAACATGTTATTGCAAATTGACCAACATTTTTAGCACAGAATCAAAAATTTGCATATTTGTTATGATTCTGCTGCTCGCAATTGGTTACTTTTAGTTACAAAATCTTCAAATTGAGGGACAAAAATAAACAAATCAGAAATTAGAAATTGGAAAATTGATACATATAGTTTTTATAGATGTCTGAATCTTTGTGTGGTGTTAAACTTTGATATTTGAAATGTTTACACTTCTAGTCGAATGAATATGATTGAAATATCAAAGACATCAATGCCCATTTAGATAAAGACAACACTGAACTAATTCATCAAATTTTTATACATCCTCGACTCTTTGAAGTGTCGCAAATCCTTGGTCTTTAGTTTTACCTCGCCAACTCACTGATACTTTTTTTGTAGACCTAGACATATGCATTTTTAAAATTTTACGGGCTGTTTCTATCTTAAATTCAATTGGCAAAATACTGCTCGACTTTCGTGTGAGATCATGCACATCTTGATTTGCAGTTTACCATAATGCATCATCAGGTTGCAAAATAGAGTTTTAGGCAAGTAATCAGTTCCTTTTTAAGCATTACAATTACATGAATAAAGTACAATCTCAAAGATATCTAATATATACAGTTCACACCTTTATTCAACCTTTTACTGAGAATTTGTTTAGCAAAATTGCGCAAAACAGAATAACGCAAACGCGGAATAGCGCAATTTTGCGCGAATTGAAGTTTGCGAATGATTGCACAAAGTGCTATTTTTTTGCGTTAAAATGTAGCGCAACAAAAGAAAAAATTTGCGTTTTCATTCGCAAAAATTGCGCAAAAGTTTTGCGAATGTTGTATAAAGTTTATTAAATGTATATTAAATAAATTAATAATTAAATGTATGTTGTATAAAGTTTATTAAATGTATATTAAATAAATTAATAATTAAATGTATAGTAAATATTAATTAAATGTATATTTAATAATCATGGGAAAGTGTGCACCCAAAGGATGCATGCAGGAATCTAAGAAAAAATGTTATAAATAAATTTTGAACATTCTTAATACCACTCTTGTCAGGTTGAATAAATCCTTTAATATTGGCTGATATTTAGGAATAAATAAATAGGTATCACTAAATTGATATTTAGAGGGATCGCAAAAAATACAGAAACATCAATTAATAATAAAGATATATTAATAATCCATGCATGATTTCGCTATTATTCATCCTACATATCCTTCAATGTTTTGGGACCTCTTACATTATATCGAAAATTGGCTAAATTCAATAATTTTTCAAAATGCGATAAAAACTATCTTCCTTCCCGGCCCTGCTCAACCGGTAAAAGTAATTCATTAAAATCTTTGTGGTGGTGGTGGGGGGGCTCAGGTGTGCCTTTGCATTTCTTTCGAAGTTGAAAGCCGTCTCTGATTGGTTAGATGTATTGGCGGGCAATTTTCCTATTGGTTTGTCAAGGTCAATACCAAGTCACCGAAGCAAGGGTAGGTTATCAGCTCTCTACAGAACAGTTAACTTTAATGTATAGACAATATATCTCCTCCCTTCCAATTACGGGGTGTCCCAATAAACATGGTAATTAGAAAAAGACTTAAAAATCGTTTTTAATTTTTGAGAATTGATAAATGATAAAGACTATTCCCTAGATAAGATCAAACCTTATTTGAGGTTTCCAAAATGCCGTTGTTCTACTTTAAAATGTTAAACAATTTTGTTGTTTTTCAATAAATTGGAATCTGGACCATCTTCACCGATATCTCGGTCAATTTTGAGCCTGTTTAAAACAGACCACATTTTGTAAACCCCATAGGCTTGAAGTTTTCAGTGTTAATTTTTATACTGGGAGACTACTGAAATCGTGTTAACGACTCAATGTTGCATGAAGCTGTTTCTTTGGGACATCCTAATACCCTGGTACCCTGGAACTAGTTTTCCAACCTGCAACACTTGTTTATACTCAACTATACATTCCGTTAGGTTCCAAAATATTTTTATTGGCCTTGCAGTTTTCCCATCCAAAAGACATGTATTGTGTGTTATGTAGGGGTGTATGTAAGTATTTATATAAAACATGTATTGTGTGTTATGTAGGGGTGTATGTAAGTATTTATATAAAAACACTGAATAAACACTTTGATGTAAGTATGTATCTGGACATAAAGATAGGTTATTTCAGGGTTATGATGCAAGGAAAGTTATTTAAGAGTTGTGCGCATCTTTTGTACTGTAGTTTACTGTCTCTGGGCGGTAATGTAAACACAAGACGGATGTCGAAGCCTGGCATGGGATCCATAGTTCACATAAAAAATCAATGAAATATTCTGGTCATAGGAAACTATTATATGAATTATCAAAATTATTAAAATATAATGCTTTTAACCTCCTTCGGATATTAAACGAACACTGATGCATCTATTCTTGTTTACAAATTCCGCCCAGAGAGAACTGGTTTAAATATGTACTCAGAGGATACGCAACTTTCCTTTGATTGTGTAATGTATGTAAATTGTACAATGTATACATAATCATATGTACAGTGATATGTTAAATTCACAACGGTACACCTTAAAGTTGGTATGTTCTAGTCTGACGAGATAAACATGTTTTTAGCTATAAAAATGTATTGTTTTCAAATGTAGTCTCTCTATTAAAGTCGATCACGCGTGGATTTCAGCTACAATAAAAATGGACGAAATTGTCTAAATAATTCTTCAAACTCTTTTTAGTGCAGATTGAACATTCTAATTGCTAAATTTGTCAAGTTCCTCCCTTCCCTTGCTAGATAATTAACATCTCATTTGTAGTAATTGATCTCCAGTCTCCACTCCTTTTTTTTGCATTCGACCTTCGAAACTATAGATTTATTTTCAAATTTTCTTATTTCCTTTTCACTACAACCCCGGTCCCACTCGTCCCACCTGTAACAACTCTTTGTATAACCGTTTCATGTTTAGACTTTGATTTGTTGTTTTGATCTCCTCCCCTTCCCCCATTTTCCCTCCCCTTATACTCAGATACTTGTATTTGATACCTCCCCCCCTTCCATACCACTGTTTTTACTCAATATAGGTGCTTAACGTTTTTCTCCTCCTTCCTAACGTACTTTTATACCCCCCCCCCTTGCAATATCCCGTGCACTGAACCCTCTCCCCTTGTTTTTCTTTTTTCTTCATTTCTCCATCCTCTCATATTAATATCGTCACCATTATTTCATCATCTTTATGTTATCCTGCTATTTCTCTCTTTTCTCTTATTTTTGTTCATTCTCAAATTGTCTTTATTTTTCTATTTATTTCTATTCTTTAATATGTATTCAGCCTTTTATCCCCATTCAATTGTTTTCTTCATTTTCCCATTTCTCTCCATTTTCCTGCTTTTTAAAATTATCTTAATTTTCTCCATCCCCTTATTTCTGTTCATCCTTCTATATCTCTTCATTATCTAATTTCTCTTCATACTCCTCTGTTTCTCTCCATCCTATTATTTTCTTTATCCTCATTTTCTCTCCATTCTCCTATTTTTATTCATTCTTTTTTCTCTCCATTCTCTTGTATCCTGTTAATTATCTTATCTGAAACTATTGCTCTTTATTTTCCTTTTGCTCATTATTCCCATATTGCACTGAACTTTATTGTTTTTTTTTGCTCTTTATTATTTTATTACTTTTTTATCCTATTGCGTTTTATCATCCTATTGCTCTTTATTTACTTATTGCTATTTATTTTCCTGTTTCAGTGCATCCCCTTATCTACATTAGTTTGATTTTTCATTTTCCATTTCTCTCTACTTTCTTATTTCTTTTCTTCTTTTTAAAGATTACTTTTGTCCTTTTTCTCTACGTCTATATTTTCTGTTTCCATCCTGTTATTTCTTTCTAATTGTTTATTTCTCTTTTTTTCTCATATTTCTTTCTACTTTTCTGTCTTAATATTTCACTCATCTATTCTTTTTGTCCCTGTTCTTCCATTCCGTTACAAGTTTTCTTTCAGAAAACTTCAAAAGGTAAAACAAAGCTAATGGAATGACAATTGAATAATATATTTAGACATAACAATTTGAAATTTTTTTTTAAAATTGGTATATGACCTTCAATTATTAGTAGAAAACATACTAAGCAAAAAGTGTGAAACAGACATTAAGAAGTTGCAAAAAGAGGAATAAACTTCGATTAATTACTTTCTTTAAAAATGTAGCTTAAGATTGTCTAAGTTGTAATTATTTCAACTGATTTAACAGGCTTTAAAAATGTTTGGGACACAGAAAATTCTTAGAGACATTTCATAATTATATGAAAAAGACAATTAAATATTTTTTTCTGATTTTTTCTGATTAAGATTTATTGAAGCGTTGTTTTAATTTAGAGTATTTTTCATATTCATTTCACGAAGACTTTTAATTTTTCTACGCATAACATTGAAGGAGATATAAAAAGTAAGAAACAATCAAAATTAAATTTTCATACTTTTTCATCAATTGCATATTACCGGACTCTACTATAACGATCTACTCCCTCAGTAAGCAAAAAGTGTGACATATAACGGAAATATTACTAAATACAACCGGCTTTATATTTCCCTTCTCACAAGCAGTACCAACCCCCCCCCTTGATTTATTTTACCTGCTTTTATGTTTCCCTTTTAATAATATTCTTCTCCCCATTTCCCTTTGCAGAGTTCAGTTTTCTTACTAAAACAATTGTTATTTCGTTCTCTTTTAAATCCATTTTTTGTGATTTCCCTTTTTATATTCCTTCTTCTTTTACTACAGGGTGTCCCACCAAACATGACAGTTGGTAAATAGTTTAGAATGTCTTCTTCCAGAATTTTTAAAGTTGTTTAATACCAAAGACAATAATAAAAATATTATACAGGAGTCATATAATAATAAAATTAATTTCAAAGTAAAATATATTTGAGCCAAAGATTTATTTAACAAAATAAACTTTAATATCTAATACAGTGTATGGAAGACGACATTTAAAGCTATTTACTAACTATCACGTTTCATGGGACACCCTGCACCTCTTCGGTGTGTTCAGCCGCTTACCTACATTTCTTCTCTGATCAAAATCCTTTCATTTTGTTAATTTACTAAACGTAGAGATTGTAAGTAAAATTTTGAAGAAAAATGTTAATTAATAGTATGAACATTATTAAAGGGACTATAATAATACAGTCTCAAAATACTGGTTTGAGAAAAAGACGGGGTTAGATATAATAGATATATCTTACTTATGATTTATAATATACTATATCGTACTTATCATATTTGTAACCTGTATTTGCGGTCAGTCCTTAAGACTACCTGTATCACTAGACAAAATATAAACACTTACAGAGATACTTGGATTACGAATGGTTGTCTTAATCATTAACTGTTAGAGAATAGATTCAGAGACGTTTAATCAGAGATTAGAGATTCCTATCGAATAATTTTGAAGTTTGGTATTGTTACAATATTGTTCCTGGACACTGGTTAGATAATAGATATATCTATCTAACTAATATGGTTTCTGGAAACGGGTTAAATAATTAATATATCTATCTATCTAATATGGATCCTGTAAACGGGTTAAATAATAGACATGTTTAACTAATATGGTTCCTGAAAACGGGTTAAATAATAAATATATCTATCTATCTAATATGGATCCTGGTACACACTGAAAACTTAGAAATATAAAGCAGGAGAAGAAATTGGGAAATCAGGGGAGCGATGACTCACTGACAAGCTTCCCGACAAGCTTGGAAAATTTCCTTCTTTCCGTGAACCCATCTGAATCAGAAGGAATGCTTCTCAGTATTTCATTGAACCTAAACAATAAAACGTTCATTAAGAACCACCGCCCCCCCCCCCTCACTACCCCATCTTCAATTAATAAAATTTTCCCTTCAGAATTTTATAACCCTGGCTCTAGTCCCGCCGTCTCTTCATGTTCCGTCAAAATCTCCGGAAATAGTTCCAAGTTCAGCGACCCTGCCCTGCACCCCCTAGCGGAGAGCGGAGACTCCACCACTATACGCGCGTTTTCTCTTTCCAACTAACTCTCCACTTGCACTCCAACCATGGCAGAAGCAACAGTAAGAAGGATTGCTATCCCCAGCCCTCCTACCCCAGTTCCTACTAGACCTATAGCTATAGTGACATCACCCCCTACCACACCTCCCGTCTCACCACCACACTCCCCTTCACCCCATCCATCATTACTAGACGAGTAGGAACAATATTTTCCAGCAATGACCTCCACTGTTCACAGGTTTGGATTATTATATAGTTATAAAATCATAAACACTTATGTAATCTAAATTTTCTGACTTATTTGTGTTTAATTTCTTCAGTGATGAAAAATTAATTGACATTTCATTAAAAAATGGCAATTTCTTTATAATGTCCCAAAGACCAGAAAGGGAAAACTGGGCCAAACATCAAACAAAGAGAGAGGAAAGAGGTTAGATGCAAGTTTCGTTTAAAATTCCAACAGATCCAAGAGATTAATGTAAAAAACCGAAAAGATTAAAGAAAAGAAATTAGATTGAAACCTGATGTATTAGAAGAAAGAAGATAAGAAGAGAAATGAGAAAGAGCGAGTTAAAATAAAATGATAAAAGGATAAAATGATAAAATGATAAAATGATAAAATGATAAAATGATAAAATGATAAAATGATAAAATGATAAAATGATAAAATGATAAAAGGATAAAATGATAAAAGGATAAAATGATAAGAGAAAAGAAATGTCCAACGAAAAAATCGCTGGATGGTTTGAAATGCGTTGTAAAGCATGAAATCCATGAATAAGGTTTCTGGGTTAAAAGGTTTGAACTGCGTCAAGTGAATCTTCGTTTACTGACAGGGAGGGAAAACCTAGTTTACACATTTACAGCTTTTATATATTTACAAAACTTTCAACCCTCTTATCCGATAGTGTAATCGTCCAATGGGGGGGGGGGGGAAATGGGGGTCAAACTTTTATGTAAAATGTTAACCCCTGAATTCTGTAGAGTTTCTACTTTTACTTTTGTTAACCTTAGGGTGTATGCTTCTGAAGAGAAACATGTGTGTTAGGGTTTGTGAATGGATGGGGGGGGGGATTCGCAGGAGGATATAGGATATAGGATATAACATAGGATATTAGTTAAAAGTTTAGGCCTAATTGCAATAAAATTTAAAGTTGCTTTCTATAATATTTCGATCTGGTTAAACCAATGAAAATAATTTGTTTAGATTATTAACAAATTTCTTACTACCAAATTGTATAGCTCTTAAATTTTCACTAAATCCATGATTTTATTTGGTAACCAACTAGCTTCAGTTCCCGGCGTTGCCCAACTTACAAAAAAAATTTTAGAATATTTCATCCCCAGGCCGGTATCCATGGCTTCACTGAACAAATTTTAGCCAATTTGGTCCAGTGCAGCTGTTTGGCCAGCATAGCGAACAAATTTATATATGAAGGAAGAGCTTATTATATATGACTAGCTGGAGTACCCGACGTTGTCCAGGTTTATTATTAATATTCGTTAATCATATTTAACGGCGCTTGGTATACATTATTATTTTAGCTTAAGTAATGAAATATATATATATATATATATATATATATAATATATATGTATGAGCGAAGAGCTTTATTATATAAAACAGAAGAAAAAAGTAAATCAATAAAAAGTATGATATATAAGAGGACAGGAGGAGAAAAAGAAAATTTATTTAATTACATAGGTTTTCAGAACTTTAATTTGTTTCAAGTTTTTTTAGATAAATTGTAAACGGAAACTACTGTTCTAATGACTGTTTTTACATTCACTGCTTTTGTACAATATGCCACCCCATCTTCATTTTAGGCGGCCTCTCTTTAAAGTTTAGAATAATTGTGTAGTAAAAACAAAAATACCTGGTCCTAAAATAATCATAACAAAATAACATTTTTTGTTCTCATCCATCCTTGTATCGGATTTTTTTTGGAATTAGAGGCATAACAACATAAAAGATGTTCATAATTTAATCTGTTCGACATTTCGTCAAAATTACTATCGAGTTTTTTTGCTGCCTACTTGTAATAATTAAAATTGGGGTATTAGGAACGCCAGGAATACCAGGGATACCAGGGATACCAGGGATACCAGGGATACCAGGGATACCAGGGGTACCAGGGATAATAAGGATACCAGCATAGAGAATGGATACCAGGGATACCAGGGATACCAGGGATACCAGGGATACCAGGGATACCAGGGATACCAGGGATACCGGGGCTATTCTCTATGGATACCAGATACCAGTGATTCGTAGCGTAATGTTGTCATCATTAAAAGATTATTTGAATAAAGTGGTAATTTCAGGAAACAATAGTAACAAAAAAATAAGAAATAAAAAATAAAAATTGGAGCCAAATTTTGAAATTTTTACTATTTTTGGATTTTTTAACATCTTTTTGAAAAAAGGAATTTATGGATGGTTAATGTTTTCAGTCTAAAAAATGGTTCAGACTAACTGTCGGTATAATTGTGTTTTGTATTATAGTAAATAATCCTTTTCAGAAGGTTTTTGAAAACAATCTGGGTTCCAATAAAATTCTATTGTTAAAAATATCTCTTGTTTTACCATGATCCGTCGAATCAAACCTTCAAAATATAACATTAAGGAAAAACTCCTCTGAATTCAACTGATATTGCAATTTTAAAGTTTTGTTCGTTCATAAAAATACCACCAGTAAAACAACCGTTATTTAAAAGAAGAAAGAATAGCAGAGGGAATTTCTACTTTTAAACCGTTTCGTTATTTCTTAAATTCTTTCGACCATGAATTTTACAACCCCCCCCCCCCCTTGGCCCCTTGGCCTATTAGTTGCATTTTTTTAGGTCCTTGTCCCCTTTGAAGCCTGCTGTAACTGAACGATCGAGTATATATAATGTATATTTCTGTATAGTTGTGTATTACTCTCTTAAGCCCTGAACAGTATAACCAGAAGACGATCATTAGTCCTGCCCCCCCCCCCCCCTCCCCCCTACAAAATCCATAACTTTTTATCATCCAAAATTTCTCACTTAACTTCTTAATGTTTTTCCCCCCCTTTCCATTTTTCTCTGCAGTTCTTTCATACCCTTTTTATATATTTTAGTCTGCCCATTTTTATTTACATTCATCTAAAAAATTGTGCAATTTCTTCCCGTCATCTTTATTTTAAATTTTATCCTACCTTTTCTTCCGTTTCTCTATTACATCCGTAGTCGTTTCTTTTCTCGTCTTATTAAAACTCTGACTGTACAAAGATGAAACACTAACTGCTAAAGATAATCTCTACACAGATATTCCCTATTCAGGGTCAACAAACTAATTTTTGCAACGGTTTCTGCAGATATGATCAAAGTTTTGCAAACAGGACGGTTTTCGCATTAAATGGGTTTGACATAAAAGGGCGCTCTCAAGTGGAAAACAAATGCATTCGGCCTGTACTTAAACAGGGTTTGAAAAATACATATTTTTTCTCCAAAAATACTGAAATGTTACCATAAGTTTAGAAAAAAAAATTTATATAATAAAATTGAATCGGAATGATATCCTGTTCATTAACTAAAATCAGAGAGATCAGAAAGCATTCTTGATTTTGGAAATGCCAGGAGTGAGTGCGGGTGTTTTATTGTTTAAAGAATCTTATTTGTAAAAAAACGTTCAGGAATTATAAAAACTGCACTGCAATCAGGGGCNAACATATGAGTTAATGGGGAGGGGGGATATAAGTACATATGAGTACAGCTGGTACGTGTATATATGTATATTTCTAAATTCATAATAAAGTCACTCGATTTCATATGTTTATTGGGACACCCGGAAGTAACCAGATTTATTTTTTTTGTTATGAAATGTTGCTTGTAAGTCTAGATACCATTTTGTCTAAAATTTTTCAGGGGACTTTTATCAAATTAAATCAGTGAGAAATAACAGGAGCAAACCTAAGTTTCTTTGGCTCCTCTGGGATATCGTCGTTTTCAAATTGGTTGCGTATTTGCTGAATATAATCTGTTTAAATCTACAATTTTTATAAAAAATTACATATATATATAAATTTTCGTATAAATTTGCCACAGTTTTATATCAATTTCTCGATACAGGAACATCATATAGAACTTTATGGGTCTCTATCAACTCCTAAAATGCTAAGGTTTAAGCCTATACCCCCTCTATACCCCCTCTATATCCCCTTTCATTTTTCCTTTACAGTACCTTAATTGATGCCTGAAAATGTACAACAAATTAGTTAGGACAATACATTTTTTAGACTTTTAAAAGGCACCAAAATTAAACCTGTTTCATAAAAAAATAACGATTTCACATTTTAAAACTATATTCCGTAAAAGTGTAATAATTAACAAATAGAAAACTGTTGTCCACGGAAAATGTACAAATTACCCATAACAGAAAATACAACCTGAAACTCTGAAAATATGACGATCCCACGTTAAATTTAGTGTTCTGCCTTGAACAGTCTTTTATGACTGATCTACTAAATAGACACAATTGTCTACAGTTGAAGGGAATCATGAATTTAAGGAAAACGACAGAATAAATTCCGTACAAGTCTTATCCTTCGTGGGATCCCCCTGTCTCATCTCTCAGTCCTAAGATTTGACATAGTGTAAGGACAGGAAATGTTTAAATTAACCGCTTTTGAAATTTTAAAAACCTCATAGCTTTTTCAGAACCATAGAAAAGTTCAAAAGCCGTAAGTTATTGGCCATCATTGCTTTAGTATAAATATATAGCGGTTCCGTTAGCTTTCAACTATGTTGGTTTATTAAGTTAATATTTTTCTCGAACCTTGAACGAATCAAAAAACGATTATTCAGGAGAATTCGCAAAGTCACCCAGTCACCATCTTTTAGATACAGGGTGTCCCACGACACATGACAGTTGGTGAATAGTTTTGAATGTCTTCTTCCATATACTGTATTAGATATTTAAGACTTTTTGTTCAGTTTATTTAGTTAAAAAGTCTTTTACTAATATATATTACATAGAAATCAATTTTACATAATACGACTGTCATATACTATTCTTTATTAGTCTCTGTAGTATCAAAAAACTTACAAGTCATAGAGAGACATTTCAAACTATTCACCAACTTTCATGTTTCGTGGGACACCCTGTATTTCCAAATTTAACTCCATGTGAACCATATTTTTCAGACGGGGGAAACATTCCTTTACTTGATTGATGCATTTTGTAAAAATAAACGAATATTTTTTGTTCAAAAAATCAAATAGAATATAATCTAATATTTTTCAGAATCTGTGAGCTGTGAGTATATGCTGCGTAAGCTGATCTCTAGTCGTATCCCCTAAAGACGACATTCATCCGTTAGAAAAGACGATATATGAAGAAAATATATTTATAAAAATATGCGGACACAACAAATGTGAAATGAAAATTATGATACCATATCCCCAATTCCTGAAGCATAAATGTAAAAGTATAAATTGTTAAAATTGTAATTATAACAGCACAATACATTTACTTGTTTATTATACAAATAAAAAAGTATTGAATGAGTAAAATTTACTGACTGCCAGGCGAGTGAGTAAACATTCAGTAGGGGGGGGGGGGGGCAAAGTGCAAGCATATTGGGCGTAGCGCGAAATTTTTTTCTTCTGCCCCCCCCCCTAAACATTTCTAGTGGGAGGCAGGAAAAATGTGTATTTACTCAAAACTTAAATTTATATTTCAGGGGCAAATTTCGTTTTATGAGGGCAAATTCTATTTTTGTTTGGCTTTTTTCACTTTGGGCAATTTTGTGTATGAAAAATCTTAAATCATTATTTTGGAATCCAATTTTTTTATTTAAGGGCATTTTCAGAATATATGAAGAGGCTTTATTTAATCTAAGGGTTATTTTTTTGTTGGGCGCAAAACTTCTTAATTATAGGGCATTCTTTTTAGATAAGGCTGTAAATTTTAAAGTTGGGTGTATTTATAAAACGTTTGGTGATAAAAAATTAAATTTAGGTGCAAATTAAAAATAGTGGTATTCTTATAAACTAATTAAGGGTTAAAAAAGTTGAACAAAGGGTCAAATTAAAGTCTGGTGGGGCAATTTGAAAAAGAATGTGTGAGTGTTAGCTTAAAAATTCAATTGGGGTACATTTTTACAGAAAGGAGGCGAAAATAAAAGAACTAGGTTACTAGAGCGTATATTAAAAAATGTTGCAGAGAATTTGAGTTTGCTTTAAGTAGGTTTAAAAATAAATTACTGTGGGGGGCTGGGGGCATATTTTTTTCTTCAAATTTTCGAGAAATTTAGCCCCCCCCCATAGTTGCGTTCCTGCAGTGACTGCAACAGCGGTATACCATTACATTTTGGAATAGGAAGACGACATTGGAGCAATCGTTTGTTTATAGATATGTTGTTTTATATATTTAGCAAACAGTTTTAAAAGTAGTTTGAAAATAATATTTTTAAAATTGGAATTTTGTTTCAGTATGCATCAATGTATTCAAATGTAAAACATGGATGTAACACAACAAAAGCGCCAATTTTAAATAATTTCATTGGAATTTTCCAATGACGATTGATATTTTTTAAGAAATAAAAACAGTATTCCAGCATGCAGAGTTTTCAATTCCAACTTGACCTATCAAACATAATTTTTTTGCCTTTTCTCTTTCATACTTTTTTTTAATCGGCATATGCAATATTAAGTAAAAATATGTATATGAACGCCTCCGTACGTAAAAACTTTAGATATTGTTGACTTTTAAACCAAACCGCGATTGAATTCAAATAGAAGAAACCAAACGATTCTAGCCCTGGTTTTCGATTCACAATTAAATGGGTTGAACTAATAATAAAAAGTTAGAGAAATTCTCAAAGAAAAGAACAAGATTGAATAAATTCTTTTACAATAGTCTCAAATCCTATATGGGTTCTATTTAGTGTAAAGGGAGGGATATTACATATAATATTGCACGATTAATCCCTTCAGAATTAAAAATAATTCTTTTCTCGTAAAGTTTTCCCTATTGAGGACAGGATCTGATAAATAATTAATAGTTTCATATGATTTATTACTTTAATAACGAACTCATCCAACTCTATGATCTATATATACAGGGTGCCCTAATAACCATGGGAATTGAGAAACGACTTAAATAACGTCTTTGATTTCCGTTAATTTATACATGACATAAAGTTTAAAAGTCTAACTAGATTTCCAAAATGTGGTCTACCTTCTTTATAAAAAATTGTAAACCACATTTTGGAAATCAGCTGAGACTAGTTATAGTTTTCGGTGTTGCTACAAAAATTTACGAAATGATTTTGTTTTATTTATATAATTTTTTGAGTTTACGATAAAATAAGCATGAAACAAAGAATATAGAAGTAGTCATTTAATTCACATGTTATTGGGGCACATGCACTGTATAACGGATATATAGATAACTTCTGTCTGACCAAATAAATATATTTTATTTCAAAATATGTACTTTTAACAGACAAAAAAGGCTATAAATATATTATAGAATGTATTTTGTATTTTGTGCACTGTAAGAATTGTACGATCAATGTCAATCAATGGACATTAATTGTGAGAGGAAAGCGGGATAAATTTCGTAAAGACGACATTGGTGCACGTTTCTATTCCATTTTATTATCCCCGTTCCCAAGGTTATGCAAGGAAAGTTTTTTCAGAGGTGTGCGCATCTTTTGTACTGCAGTGTACTGTCTCTGGGCGGTAATGTAAACACAAGACGGATGTCGAAGCCTGACATGGGATCCATCTTTCACATAAAAAAAATCAATGAAATATTCTGGTCATAGGAAACTAATATGTGAATTATCAAAATTATCAAAATTCAGTGCTTTTAATCTCTTCGGATATTAAATGAACACTGGTGCATCTATTCTTGATTACAAATTCCGCCCTGAGAGAACTGGTTTTAATATGTACGCAGAGGATACGCAACTGCAATTTACTTTCCTTGCATTAGAACCTTTCCCTTTCACTTGTCAGAATTGTATTCCTCTCCTGAGTTGCATAGAATACTGCAATTTACACAAGAAAAGTGCAATTTACAACCATTTAAGGTAAAGATTCGAAATTACCCCCTCTGGCCCTTTATCCTATGCTCAGGCCCGTATAACCAGGATTTTCCCAAGAGAGGTGCAAAGAGGAGTGTTTTAGGATGGGTCCAGGGTCACCGCGAGTGAAACAAGTGAACGAGGCGGAGGGTTGCAGATTGGCAGAGCCCCCTGCATTCTGCATAGAAGATTTTTGTAATTTTTGTATGAAAACTATTAAATTTAGCTTGAGTTTTTTTCTTTGTAGATTATTATCTAATTTGTCAACAACACTAGTAATTTTAGCTTGAATTTTAAATTTTTGTTATTTAGGTACAGGGTTAAAAAAATGCACCCACTAACTAAAAATGCAACCTCCACTATGCCCTGTAGGTTAGAGCCTTCGAAGGGCGTCTTTAGCTCCGCAACAGAGGAGGTCCCCCCAGCATCATCTACAAGTTTGATGAGGAGATGAAGCTGTAGTTGGTTGTGAGGCCGCTCTAGGTGGGTTTCTTCTAAGAACAGGAGAACTTGATAGTGAGGTCAGAGAATAGCCTGAGGGCGAGGCGGAGAAAGCAGAGAACTTAATTAAACCCAAGGAGGAGCTGCAGGGGGCGACGAACAGTCCGGAGGAGCTTGCCGAGGATGTCCTCTGGTTGAAGGAACTTGAGGAACTATAACTTCAGTAGAGAATACTGGTTTGAGCCTGTCTCTTGAAAATTTATCTGCCCGAGCTCCTAACTGCAGAGTAAAATATTTGACATCCTTTTGTAGAGCCAGGTACAGACCTCTATACAAAAGGCGGAGAGGAGAAGTAGTTGAATCCTTGCGAACAAACACATGGGTTGCAGTTTTCAGGGAGGCAAAGACAGCAGGAGCTGTTGCACGAACATTGTGATTAGGAGGAGCTGAAAAACTCTGCAGGACAGAATGGATTCGAGACTTGAATATCTCCAAGGGAAACTCTGGAGCATCTAGGTACATTCCAGGGAGCACCAAAAAAGAACCATAAACAACTTTTGCAGAGGAACAAGCTTGATCATCCCTCAGACCCAAACCTGAACCTGCTAGCTTGGAACAGAGAGAACTCATCAATGAATGGTGACATCTTTCAACCATACCATTACTCTGAGGATGGAATGAGGTTGTCTTTCTTTCAATAAGGAGGAGGTGAACTGTGTTCAACGATCTGAAGTAAGGACCGATGGAACTCCAAACCTAGAAACCCATCCTGAGAGCAGAGCCTGAGCACAACTAGCTGCAAAGATTGATGAGAGAGGAATGATCTCCAGCCATTCAGTAGTACGATCCACCATAGTAAAAAGATAATTAAAACCAACAGAAACTGGAAGAGGTCCAACAAGGTCAACATGAAGATGGCTGAAACTTCTAGTGAGAACAGGGATTTGTGGAGCACTGGAATGAATTTGGGTTTGGATTTTGCTTTTCTGACAAGAAATGCAGGAATTAGCCCATAGGCCAACATCTTTGGATATATTTTTCCATACAAAATGTTTAGAGTTTAACCTGCAAGAAGCTCTGACTCCAGGGTGAGACAGACCATGAAGCTGAAGGAACAAGGGTTTCTGGAGAGAACCATTAACTGAAGGTCTTGAAATGCCTGTAGAGATCACAGAGAACTAAAACTCTGGACAAAGGAACCATGAGCACAGAGCTTGAAATTAGATCTTGAGTTTCTGAACACTGTTTCTGGAGCTGAGCAAGGTTAGAATAATCGAATAACTGAGCTGAGGTCAGAGAAACACTGGAGGAGAGAACCGAAAAACTAAACCCTGAGCATGGGTTTCAGAGATGATGGAGAGAATCAGAGAAACTGAACCTTCAGGGCAGGAACCAGGAGCTGGAACCACAAGGATACCAACAGGAAGGGATAGAGCATCAGCTACTGTGTTTTCTGAACCAGGCAGATGTTGGAGATGTTGGATAGAACTTTTAAACTCCAAGATGAAAGATAGCTGTCTTTGCTGTCTAGCTGACCAGGGCGGAGAAACCCTAAACCTTCCAACAGAAACCGGAAGTGGCGGATGGCGGAGTAGGCAGCAAGCAGGTCACAGTCAAATGCAGGTTAGCGGTTCTCTGGGTTGGAGAGCTTCTTACTGAAGAAGGCTAGCGGAGCCCAGGATGAAAAGACTCTGCTTGGAGGACTGCACTATTGTGGGACTCAGAGGCATCAATTGCTAGGGAGATCCGAGATGAGGGAACAAGATGAACCAACCTAGGAACCTGGAGCAGAGAGGATTCGGCATCAGAGAAGGACTGTTCCAGTGCAGAGTACCAGGAGAAATTATTTGGAGACCCTTTCAAAGCTGAGGTCAGAGGATGAAGAATCTTTGCAGATAAACTTTCTGTAAAAGTTGACCATTCCTAGGAATCTTTGGAGAGAAGGTCAATCTGCTGGACAAGGGAACTGAGAGATGGCGGAGCAGTGCTTCTGGCCCAGTAACTCCACCTGGCAGACAGAAAAAATACACTTAACCAGGTTGATGGTGAGGCCATGATCTCTGCAGTGCTGAAAGAAGCTGATCTTGATGGGAAAACAAATCAGGAAAGAAGATGAGAATATCATCTAAGAAGATGGAAAAAAGGACAGGTCACTAAAGATATTATCCATCTTTCTCCGGAATGTTTGAACTGCATTCCTAAAGCCAAAAGGAAGGCCCAGGAACTCAAACAGGCCAAAAGGAGTAACAACAGCAGTTTTGATAACATCCTGATCTCTCATAGGAACTTGATAGTACCCCTTCAGCAAGTCCAGCTTGGAGAACACTTCGGAGCAGGATATCCTCGCAGAGAAATCAGAGACTGAGGGTAGAGGGTACCTGTTAGGAACTGTGACTGTGTTAGGTCTCCTGTAGTCTCCACAGGGGCGCCAGGGCCTGTCACTGTCAGACTTCTTAACCATATGCAGGGGGCTTGACTTAGGGGAGCTAGACCTTCAGATAATCCCTGCAGCTTCCATTTTTGCAAACTCAGCCTTGGCAGAGGCCAACTTCTCAGGATCCACATGTCTTCCCTTTGCAAAAATAGGACGACCAGGAACAGTGGGGAGGTCATGGAACACACCATGCTTGGAATTAGAAGCTGTGAAACCATCTGAAGAGAGGATGTCAGAATAATCAGCCAACAACTTCCTTATCTCCCTGGAAGCTGACCTCAGGTGAGCACAGAAAGGTGTTAAATAGGTGTGTGAGGATCCTGTTGATAAAACATCCAGGGAATCTGTGTCTGACACCCGTCCTCCATCTACATCGACCAGGAGGGATAAATTTCTAAGAAAATCTGAACCCAGGATAGGAGTAGTCACAAGAGCCAGACAAAAACTCCACTGGAAACTGCGAGAACCGAGCTTGAGAGGGAGTATTCTGTCACCAAAACAAGGTACAGAATCCCCTCCTGCTGTTAATAGTGGGGAACCAGCAGGACTGCAAGATACTCCAGAATAGGTACAATCGTTGACTCAGGGAAAACTGTCTTGAAGCTCCTATATCGACTAAAAAATTCCTTCCAGAGAGAGAATCCAGGAAGTAGATGAGAGAGGATATCACAACGGGAAGAGAGGGACCTTGCTCCTCCCGCCAGCCAGCTATTTTCCCAGAACATAAGACCAGAGACTCTCGCAGCTCTGAGCTTCTTCTCCATGAGACCTGTGGTACCAGCACCACCCTGAAGGACTTGATCTAGATGAGGATGAACACTTTGAAGAGGTTGATCTCTCAGACTTGGGAAGGAGCACGGAAGAAGAACGGGAAGCAGAACAGGAGGAAACAGCAAAAACATCAACAACCTCCTGGTCATCTAATGCATAAGATAATGCATTGAGGGTGGTCAGGTTACTGTTCTGCCACAGCTCATCATAAACCACCCTCGCTGAAATAAAAATGTCCAACTGCCTGTATCTTACTATTCAAATGTTGTGAAGAAAACAAGGAGCCAGGTGCAATTTCAGCTGACAGGACGGTAAAAAAGAAAATGTGTCACAAACTCGGCGTCACCACTGAGGCAAAACGTGGAATAAAAGTAACCAACGTTTATTAATAAAACATATACATCGAAACAACTTGTGACTGGAAACAGTATCACTATCACATATCCTCTTCTGGTTTTAAAGAATTTAATTCAGATCAGAAGTAACTTTACATAAATTTGGATTATGATTATCTTTGGATACAGGGGCGCACAAGGGTGCCCCCCTGAGGGGGGCACACATGGGGGGCTCAATAAATATTACATCTGCTTGCATTTCCCTTCCTCAGGCAATCTACATTCTATAACATTTTCCAACAATACCCTTCAAAACTTTGTCTGATCAAGTATTGCATTAAATATCCATGTTTCCAATTTGAAAACTGATTATTTTTATTTGTAGTTTCTCTACAAAAGTGACTCATGCATTTCTTGGTGCAAAAACGATGGAAAAATGAAGGTTTCAAAGGCACATCGGACATGCCACTCTATAAATGGAGGGTCACTTGAAAGTGCGCATGAATTCCGTTTAAGTATAAATACATCAAATAATAAAAAATACTTTCAAATTTCAATTTTACCTCTAACTAAAAAAGTTTCATTAATAAAGCTTTTATCAATACTGCCTTTAGTGTAAATATATATTTGATAAAACCTATATATAATAAAACTGGTTGAAAGGCCCGGTGTTGCCCGTGGAAAAATAAATAGAAAAATAATTTTTAAAACATAAAATTTTTTTTTTTTAAATATTTTGAATTTTTTTAGCCTATAACAGCCCCCGGCCATCCCAAAAGTAGTGAAAAAATCCTGAATATCTATTCCGAATGTGTTCAATAGGTTCAGTGTAAAAATATACTTCCAGGCTGATTGGCTATTCACCAATCTTCGAAACCAAGAAAATCTGAAAGCTGTAAAACTGGCATATATATCAGGCATCAAGTCTAGATACTTTCTCGGACCCACTCCATATAAAATGGTATATTTCTGACTCATTTTTTTTTAGTTTCTTTTTGTCTAAACCAGGTAAAAGGATAGGTGAGATAATTTAGAAAGCAGTAAAGTTTTAGATGTACATGTACGACCTAGTTAAGTTATAAATCTATGTTGCCAAGATTTCATGATAGAGCGCATTTCTTTAAAGAGTTATTTTCATAATTTGAATGCATATTTTCTAGCATCCCATCAAATTCAACGGTTTCAACCCCAGGTAGTTTGAAATTCTGATCCCATTTCAAAGATATATGATTGCAAATTTCATAGTTATCATTAGGAATATGACCAAATACCACACATTGAGTTTTGGTTAAATGAATTTTGAGTCCTGAGACATGATAAAAGTCATTAAGTATTATGATGGCATTTTCTAAATTGTTTTCGTTGTATTCCAGAAAATTTGAACAATCATCAGCATATAACGATAAAAGTATTTCTTGATTTTCAATTTTATATCCTGTTACATAAGGAGATGAGCGAAGTTTAATACAAAGAATTTTAATAGACAAATAGGGCTGCAGCGATAGGGTCCCCCTGTCTGCAGCCACGGGAGACCTCGAAAAATTCAGATATATTTCCAGCATGGTTAATGCAAACCTTAAAGTTGTGAAGAAGAATATTAATCCATTTTGTGAAATTGTTTCCAAATCCAAAGAAATGAAGGGTTGTATCAATGTGTTTAAAGATAATCAGTAATAATAACCTTTTCTTGCATTTAGCCCAATGCATTATATCATAAGTATTGCGTATACAATCCTCAATATATCTTTCATTGACAAAACCTGACTGGTCATTGTGAATTATTGATGGCAAGACAGGATTGATTCTATTCGCAATAATTGAGCTCATAAGTTCTGGAGTTTTCCAAGAATTGTTTAGGCTTCTCACCTTTAGGTAGAAGAGAAATGATTCCTATAGTCTGAGAGCTTGGGTAATTTATTAATTATAAAACTATATTTCACGGCATTTAGTATAGACCTCCCTAAATATCTCCAAAATCATTTATAAAAGCATAAGTAAACAAAGAGCTTGTAATGTAATATCTTGCTCTAGAAGTTGGACCTGTTCGACCTGTTCATTGTTTAACTGAGGATGGGGATATTCTTCATTTAAAAAGTTATTAATTTCCAATGAAATATGTTCATGTTTGTTACTATAGAGGTCTTTATAATAAAACTGGATCTGGACGATTAAATAGTGGATGCGAAAGGGTCAGGGAGTGCAATGAAAGGGACAGTAAAGGAAAAATGAAAGGGGGTATAGGCTGAAAGCTAATCACTTTAGCTCTTGATCGCGACCCATGAAAGTTTTATCTGATGTTCCTGTCTCGAGAAACTGATATAAAACTGTGTTAAAATTATACGAAAATTCATATATGTAAAATTTTGAAAATCTGAAACTTAAATCACGTGACCAGAACTATCACCAATGGCAGAGCAGTATACTGGTCACGTGTCTCCGCCTGTATCACGTGACCACTTTACTGCACTGCCATTGGTGGAATTTCTGGTCAAGCAATACGGATGTATAAATAATATTCTGAATGAAATCTATTGAAAACAGAAACAACAAATATAAAAGTAAACCTAAATTACAATTAGCTTTCTCTGGGATATCATCGTTTTCAGATTGGTTGCTTATTTGCTGAATATTATTGCTGAATATCTGTTTAAACCTACTACTTTTATACAAAATTGTATATATATTAATTTTCGTATAGATTTGACACAGTTTTATATCAATTTCTCGAGACAAGAACATCAGATATGACTTTCATGGGTCGAGATCAAGAGCTAAAGTGATTAGCTTTCAGCCTATACCCCCTTTCATTTTTCCTTTACTGTCCCTTGAAGGGAGATACAACTGACGCGGTTCGCCCTACCATATGATTATACATGCTTTGCAGGATATGCAGAGGGTATGTACAATTACCGCGTATACAATAACTTATTCTGAATATTTCTTAAAAAACAACATAAACCCTTAAATGAGTTTAAGAAGTCTAATTACTGTTATTGTAAAATTTTTGAATTTACCAAAAGAGAAACAATGAACATTTTGTAAGACAGAACCGGACATTGAAAAAGATTGAAACTTAAGTTTCTGTTTAAAAGAGAAAATAAACTTTTTTAGTCATTATCATTCATCAAGTCACTCAATTGAAGTATTTTAGATATTTTTATATTTCTCTCGACTTAATTAAAAAGATTGTAACTTAAAATTAGAACGTTTGTCTTCAATTTACATGTTATTTAAAAATCGTTCAGCTTTCAGAGAATTATGCATTAATATTTAAATATGAGAATGATGAGAATGAGATTAAGGAATCGCTAACCCAAATTTTGTAAATATTGTCAGCACCTAGAGAGAATAAATTCAGAATCAACGAAAAATTGTCTAGATTTTACATTGATAAAATTTAAGTGTGGAACTTAAACGACATTTTTTTGGCCAATCAGAATTTTACACGAATTTTCAACCTTTTTAATAAAAAACATAATTGGTTCTGTTATTTGGGATCAAACTAATTTAATCTTCAACATGTCAAATGCTCTTGTGTGTATTTAAGACATAGACTGTAGACTTAATTATAGGATAATAATTCAATATAATAAAAAAAATCCTACAACGCAGAGCTAAAATTCACTTCTATTCAAGAATACGTTTAAATTCAGAACTTATTTATTATTCATAGAAAATAGGTAAATAGATCGGGTCGACGAATAAAATATTTTTATTATTTCGCCAAAATCAAATCTTAACAAAAACAAGTGAATATCCAACAACGAGGTGAGTTTGACTCTGTTAACGTTCCAATGGAATCCTTCACTACCGTTTATACGGCCCTGGGGCAGACGTATCACTGATTCACTTTTCGTCTGTCCTCCTATCATATAACTATCTGATTGAACAGTTTACTCTGAAGGTATGTATGGTTAGGTTCTGGTGTATAAGTATGGATCGGAGCCGCTAAGGCGTATCCTATGTTATAGGGTCTCAACGAATTTACTTAGTTGATCCTGGGGGGTCATCGACGAGGGTTCTTGGGGTTGACCTCCGGAATTTTCCATCATGGAGGTTTGTATGTTCATGTTAGATGCCATGGAGGTCTGTTGACCGAGCATCATGACTCCTGAGGTCCCGTTGACATCATCCCCGACCTGACCCATGTGATGGTGCGGGGAGTTATTGTGTGGACTCTGAACCATACCTGGAACAGGACGGGGGGAAGCAGCAGGGTTCGGAGATCTGACCGGCATACCAGGGGAGGGAGATCTAACCTGGGAGAGCATTTGTTGGTTCATCATGTTCCCTTGCATCATACCTCCTGGGACGGGTTGTCTCATTCCCATATTGTTTTGGAAACCAGGATTCATACCACGAGGACCCATATTACCCTGGTAGGGCGGAGCCGGCTGTTGAAACTGAGCCCCGCCTCCAAACTGTCCGCCCTGCTGTTGAAGGTGGATCGGGCGAAATCGTTGGTTTTGATGCTGCATCATCCCGGGATTCATTCCCATAGGCTGTGGACCCATACCTTGCTGTGGTTGATTCATTCCTAGACCTTGATTCATCCCCATAGGTTGATTAGGTACCTGCCCTCCCCCCGTCATACTAGACATCATCTGGTTTGCTCCCTGCTGTATCTGGGATAGATTTATCTGTGTATTTCCAGGAGCTTGGTTTCCACCTTGTCCACTGTTGTTGTGGTGGTGTTGACGTTGTTTAATGAATGCTGCCATCAAGCTAGGATTAGATTTAAGTATCTGCAGAACCTGCTGCTGTTGCTGGGGAGACTGCGGAGATCTCAATGCCTAAAAAATAACCCAGTTATAAAGAATAAACAAAATTGAGAAACAATCTTTTAATGTTGATAACTATACCTGTATAAGCTGCTGTAAGCTCTGCATAGTTTGTCGTTGACCTTGTTCAGGTTGTCCAGGTATAGGTCCAGGAGGTCCTGGGACCTGTCCTTGGACACCCTGCATCATAGGCCTCTGCTGCATTCCCTGGGGTTGTTGTTGCTGCATGCCGGACTGCCACTGTCCACTCATCGGCATAGTTTGACGCATGCCCACCTGTTGGGGTGGTTGTTGTTGTCGGACCGCATGTTGCTGTTGCATCATAGCTGGGTTGACCGGACGCTGTGTAGGATCTGGCATACGCATCCCAACCTGCTGCTGCTGCTGTTTAGCCTCTTCCTGAACCTGTAACAGTGAAATCAGTTCAACACAAACCCAGCAGATTTTAGACTCAAACAAATCAAATCATTTGGTTTTATCAACAAAAAAAAAATCATTCTTGTGAAAATTGACTTTGTGGATCAGTTCTTCTTTCCTCTTTCGAAAATAAAACTTTTCCTACCTTTTTAACCGCCTCTAGAACACCCTGGTTTGGTTGTGCTCCAGGTTTTCCGGCGGCATTTTGTAATGGATTTGCAACTGCCATCGGAGCAGAAGCTGCCGGTGCCGGCAATCCCTTTCCAGAGCTTGCCGGTCCGTTCTGTAAGCCTGCGTTCATTCTAGCATTCATCTGAGCCATACGTCGGCGCATCATGGCAGCTTCTTGTAGACGCTGCTGTAACTGCTGCTGACGTAACTTTTGCTTAATGTTTAAGCAGAAGGGGACAGGACATTTCGCTTCCTGAATTAAAACAAATGAAAAATATGCTTTTTACCTTGTCACCAGGTATTTTTAAAATGTGGGGAAAATTCAGCAAATTTAGTAAAAGATAAAGTTAATGAAAAAATGTAAAAAATGTAATTCCGTGATGCTTATTCCACAATAATTTTTTTTATCGATTTGAATTCGATTACAGAATTTCAAAACCATTCAACCAGTCTTAGAAAATTGTCATTAATTTGTTCTACAATTGTTAAAATTAATAATCCCTACCTGACAAAGTTTAGCGTGGTAGCAGCACAGTGCAATGAGCTGCTTACAGATTGGACAACCACCGTTCGTCTTTCTCTTACACGCCTTGGTGTGACTAACTACCCTCTTCATCTTATGACAAGAGGGCAAACGACAGTTAGCATCTCGACACTGGCAGGCATGAACAAGGGACTGGATGCAACGCTGGATTGAATTTTTACGCGCCTCCTATAAAAATTCATTAATGATATTTTAATTTCAAGAGGAACCACAACTGCATTTGTAACTAAAATAATGATATACATCAGAGAAAGTGTTGATGATAAAAAAAACTAACATAAAACAGTTAACACGTTTTTTTTTAACCCAAATTCCAACATAAGACAATTTTAGGTGAAACGTCAAGATAATTTTCGACTTATTTTTAAAGATAAAAGACGGTTGCAAACCTGTGGATTGTTTGTAGCTGCTGCCTCTGTTGCTCCTCCGTCCAGATCAAAACCAAGTTTCTCCATCTTATGTATATGTCCCTTCTCCTGGTAGCAGGAAACACACAGGTCGAAATCATCACAAACCGTACAGTGATATCTGGTCTCTACGCTCTTCTGACATCCGTTACATGTGTACACAAACTTATCCTGACCCTGAATACAACAGAAATTAGTAATATCATAATAATGAAGTAATATCAAAGATGCAAAGATTGAAACCAAATTAATCGATAATACAATATTATTAAAACATAAGATTTTAGACGAAATTCATTTCAGCCTACATCTACATTCTACAACCTACATTCTACATTCTACATTCTACATTCTACATTCTACATTCTACATCCCACATCCTACATCACAATCCATCCAAAAAAGTCCTTTAGAGTAGAATGACATTCAAATGTCACGTATGAGGACTAGTTTTTAACAAACAATGTAGTTAATGCCTAGCTTTCCGGAATTCCTCAATAATTCCTAGCTTAATTTACAATCTATCCACTTGAGTTCAATAAAACTAATCCTAAACAAATCAACATAACTCAGAATTTTAGGGACATGTTATACGTCATAAACATAAGGTTTAAACATTGTACACAAAATAATTACCTGAGTATGGAGTTCATATATAAGTGCAAGTGTTGAGTATTTGCATCGACGAAGAGAACTGAACTCAAGATGTTTCTCCCGAGCCAGAGTTAGAAAAGCATCCCGACCATCCATCATATCACACTAAATAAATTAACTATTATGATGAAATTCAAACATAATTTTGATAAGAAGACTATAAATACATCCAAAATAATTCCATCCCGCTTATTAACATTTATTAATTTGACCANCCCCCCCCTGCTAATTTCGTTATTAGCGGAGAACTCGGTGGGGATAATTACCCCAAGATTATTATCTCAAATAACACCCCTTATTTACGCCCCTGTAAGGATTAAATATTCTTTGGAAGGGAACAATGTGATAAGAAAATTATTGAAAATAAGAATTGTTCCAGAATAAGGCTCTATATTTTATCAAAATGAAAAAAGTTGATAACTTACAGACATCGGAGGATCAGGATCAACAATTGTACCAAGGCTGGCGGCTGACTGAGCGCTATGTAGTCGTATCGTGAAGAAAACCTCTTTATGTTTCTCCATTGTAGCGAATATTTTACTGTATAGATCACTCGTCCCTTGGTTCGGTTTCTTGGCGCTAGCTTTCCTCTGTGCATTGGTTTTCTTCTTCTTTTGATTCTTCTTGTTTCCTTTCTTATTCTTCCCGTCAGGACCAGGCTCTCCGACCTCGGGTTCATCCTCAGCCTCAGCTGCAGCGGCCAGACGTTCAGCCTCCTCCATCTCCTAATGCAATTAGACAATTAGAACCTTCAGTGGGTCAAATTTGGTTCAAATCATATTTCTTTTCACATCTTTGTTGTGCATGTTTAATAAAAAATCCGAAATATTTTGTTTTAAATTAAGATACGATTGGTTGATTTTATAAATATGATAAGAAACAGTTCTATAAATAGCTTGAAATTTAAACACGTGCATCATATAGCAGAATTAGTAAAACCACGAACTTATCAAAAAACAATCTTTTGGCATTTTTTATAGTAAATTTCCAAGTCAAATATTTCCAAGTCAAATATTTCCTATTTTTTTAATTTTTTTTTATAGAATATTAAAAAGGATGCAGATTTTATGGACCAAGTTGATATTTATGACAGATTTTACGGACTAAGATAATTTTTGTGATTACTGATTTTGTATGTATAAATACTGTGCCTATTTTATAAAATAATTCTTCTTGGAAACGAAGTTGCAAAGCAAAGACTGAATAAATATTTGATTGTCGACATCTAGCAGAAGAAAAAAGAGATGAAGGATATCTCAAAACAATATCGGTAAATTTTTACTCATTAAAAAGAACGTACCCTTTTTCTAGCAGCCTCCTCTTCCTCCAGCTCCCTGATGTTATCCTCCATGACGTTCGGCCAGAAGTCCCCCTCGAAGTAGGGCAGCTCAGCTGGTGTTTGGATATTATCCTCTAAGGCCTGTTTGTAGATGTCCTTGTAGTCCAGGACTATCCGTTCAATAATTCCCTTGTCAAGCATCTTCTTATACCATTCCTAGATAATCATTCAGTGAATAATGCGTGAAAAATAACTAAAATTCTTACAACAATGCTTTTTTTAGAAGTTATAACGGAGTGTAAATATTTTCCTGAGAAATATTTGTTTTCAAGACACATAAAGTTCTTCAGTAACATTACAGCGTTTGCAAGCTAAATTTTAATTAAAGATAACTTTCGACGGTCTTATAATCGCTTGAAAATTCTATGCTTTCTAGTTAATGGCAACATATCAGATATATTGGAAAAATAAAAAAATATATTGGATAAATAAAAGCTTAAAAGATTTCTATAAAAAACCAAAAATGTAACTGTTCCATTTACCTGGAGTCTCTTTGGTTTCGGTATTTTCTGTTCATTAGGATGAGAATGGAAGATATAATCGTCCCCTTCACTTGGAGGACAAGCCCAGATATGAGCCATTGTATAACCAAGCTTTTTCATGTAGTCAAGGTAACCTGGAATAGAAAATGTTAACTTAACTTGACATTTTTTCTCCAAATTAAGAGTAATAAACCATGTTGACCGTTGAGTGTGGTTCCATCTCTAGTGGAAAAGATGTTCTTACCTAATAAAATTTCATGATAAACTGATGTTCTGAAGTGTCTAGGTTTAAAGAAATGAACAGAATCTAGGTACGCCACATATACACGCCGTGTGTTAGGCTGGGGACACTCGGAACCATACTCCTAAAATACATTAATTATAATTATTTAAACTTTTTTGCCAAACTAAGTTGTATGTGTATGTAAATTTAAAATCAACAGTGAAATATTGAAGAAAGGGGAAATATAAAGGTTTATTTGAATTATGAAAACAATAAAAAAAACGTTTATTCAAGAATTTCAAGATAAAAGATCCCCTCCGCTGTTAAAGACTAAAATTTGCTATGTGTATGGGACAATTAGCAAGATTGGAGGATATGGTACCTGAACGTGCATCCCAAAGAAGCAAACATCAACTCCATCCTGTTCCTCGAAAGCAAACATTGCTCTAGCTCTGTATGGGAAATTATCCAACATCTCCCCAGTATCCACATACCTAAAACACACAGAGTAAAACAACTCTTTCAAATAGCTCCCAGAAAGAAAAAATAATGAAGAATTATTAAAATATTAAAATTATATGAGTAGTTAAAATGTATTCGAAAATTGCGATTATTACTCAAAAATAATAAAATGGGATTTAACGCAAAACTAATGATACTGACTACTGAGATATGGTACCTAATAAAATGTATATTTTTTACCTGTGTTTCATCCCAGGTTTAACCTCCACATGTTTATCTCCGCTGAATACAACCCGAATATGAACATCACCCGCATCAGCCTCCTTTTTTCGAAGGAAATTGTTAACCCTGGTTTCTATATAGCTGCCGAGTCGGGTTGTTGCCAACCGTTTCGCGGTAAACCGGTTTTCTTTCTTCTTTGTCCCTTGCGCCTTGTGGCAGCCTTCACATTTAAATCTAGAATAAAGCTTAGTTAGAAAACAAACTTGCAAGAACTTTTAACAAAATTTAGAAATAAAAATTAAAATTTAAACTTACTCTTTCCATATCTGTTCAAAGTGGAGGACACAGACTTGATGCAGTTTTCTACAGCAGTCGGAGCAAGTGACGAAAGGTTCAAGTTCGAGTACATCGTTCTTAGCCGTCTTAAACTCGTCTTTTTTTATTAACCTGAACAACAGTATTTTTAAAATAAAATACACTTTTCCATATTTTAATAGTAAAAACCAGTGCTTAGGATACATTTAATTTTGATGCGGATCCGGATCCTGGATCCGCACTGGAAAAAAATGTCTCCGGATCCAGGCCCTTTCTTTGAGATTTACTGAATTTTTTCAACAAAAAATAATTTTCAAATTTTTTATTTTATTTTTTTCCCACCTATTTTTATTCTAAAACTTGATGAACCATTCAGAAGTAAGGACATTTTTATAATCTCTCTTTTTTCAAAAATTCAGATTTGGGTTTTAGGAGTAAAAAAGTTTTTTTTTGCAGTTTTTGGTTGATATTTTCCCCTTGGATCCGGATCCGTGGATAAGCATATTTTTGCGGATCCGGATCCAGGAAGCCAAAATCTTGCGGATCCGGATCCTAAGCACTGGTAAAAACACGCTTCAGAAAACGTTAATCAAGCTACTTCTTTCCATTAAATTTAAATTTAGAGTGCTTAAAAATTTTATAAAGGCCCGGACAGAGTTATCAAGAATTGTGCCTGATTTGCATATTTTATGCTCCGAGAAGAGGTTCTGGAAGAACAAGATTAAAAATCATCCTGAGCTAAAACTTTAGAATGGTGGATATCAAGATCAATGCTTAATCCTCACTTTTTGCTAATCTCAAGACTAATTTCTAGAGATTAGAGATGCTCCCTTTAACTTATGAAAATCCGATTTTTAATTTTCCCGCATTTGTGGTGTCATATCAATTGGACTAATGATCGATTGAACGCACGTCATTTTTGGATCAATGTTTATTAAGACTAACGTACAAAAGGGACTTCAGACCTCAAATCAAATGAAATATGTTTTTAAGAAGTTCATAATAAAATGATTAAATTTGTATTTGTTTAAATGCTCTTAAAGCCAACTTGTGAACAGCTGACGTTACTTCAATCGTATATTAGTTCTATAGATATAGCATCGTATCTGTATTTGTAATGCAACGTATCTTTATTACACGTAGTAGGAAATGTGATATCCAATAAGAGCGAATTAAAAAGTTTCCATGGTGGATATTAAGATTAAGCGATCAGGATTTAGGGTATCCAATTCTAAAGTTTTCATCTCTGAGCATACTTTTTTCAGATTTGTTAAAAAAATTACGAATAATTTGAGAAACTTACGTTTGAGGCTGACTAGGATCATCACCCAATGAGACGGAGTCGCCTGGTATATCGCTGAAGCATTTGTCGCAGAAGGTGTATTTATCAGAGAACAAGCTGGGAGTGGGGTTCCTAAAAAAATAATTTTTTAATTTTTATCATAAACCCATGAAAGAGTTAATTGTTTTAACCGTTCCAATAGTCTAAAAACTTTTTAAAATTCGTATTTTCCTCAAATTTTAACAATTTATTTTACCCTCAATTCTGCATTATTTGCCTATTAATGATATAACTTGTAAAATTACATTAAAAATAGAAAAGATTTTAAAACTTCTTCTAAATTACATTTTTAAGTCTAAGATTTCAATAATCACGTACTTGTTATCAAAGTAGAAATATTTGCAATCCCGCCCAATGGTACACAACTGCTGACCATAGCAGCACATAGTGTTGGGAGAATATGTATGTTTCCTTCCACAACAGAACCCAAGGGATTGCATTACTGGATCGATCTCGGCTTCGAAAACTTCGCACAACTGAAAAAAATAAGAATTAAAAAACTGAAACTATGTATTGAATAAAATATGTTATATAAGAAAAAGTCGTCACCTTTGTACAATATCTATAAACCCTCGACGTCTTCCTGTTGTAAACCCAGGCATTCTCAAACATGAGAAACACGTCATTAACAAACTCCCAGGGGTCCTGGTAGGCTCCAGTATCCAGTTTACGCCGGATACTCGACATATCCATCGGAGTTCGGATGATTTCAAAATAGTCCGGTATCCCGAGCGCATTAGGATCTACAGGTGAGCGGAATGGAATCGCATCAGGTTCAATGGCCCACATTTTCTCCAAGGGAGGTAGAAGCGCATTCCTCAGTTCGTCTTTGGAGAAGGTGACCTTCCTCACCACAACCTCCTCCGTCTTGGTTGGAACCGGATTCTGGGTCTCTTCCTCCTCTTTCTTTGGAGTTGGTTCACTCGACCTTGGCTCTTCCTTGACCTCAGTCTTGACGTCAGTCTCCGTCTTTACTTTGACATCAGGTTGGTCGGAGAAGTTGGTTTCCATCGGTTCCTGCTTCACATCAATCTCAGGTTTGATTTCAGTCTTAATCTCCGCTTCTTGCTTCATCTCCAACTCCATTTTAATATCTGAGCTTGGACCATTCATATTGTTAGTGCTCCCCATCTGTTGTTGATGTGAGGTTGGGGGCATTCCCGATATAGGTTCTACGGAGGGAACCTTAGTACGCATCTCATGCGCCTTGGCAAGCTCGCTGGGGTCAATTTCATTTGCACTCTTCTTAAGTAAATTTTCTAACTGAGATTGTCCTCCTATTAGTGCTGTATCATTCATATGTTGAAGAGCATTGTTTTGATTAACTGTATTATTACTCATGGGAGGTCTAATCTGACCAGGCTGCTGCAGCTGACGACGTAGTAGATCACTATTCATAGATCCTGAAGATGTTGCAGGATCCTGACCCTCGTGGTTCATCATCTGCTGACCCATCACACCCTGGGGACCAACCTGCTGTTGTGGAGGGCGACCCTGTGGTGGCATTTCCTGCCTTCGACGTCGCTTCTCCTCCAACTCCTTCTGAATTTTGTATATTTTCTCGGCGAGTAAATGGTAGTATTCATTTCTAGAGTTAGCAGCTTCATACATGTCCCCCTCCACTTTACGCGCATATGCTACAAGACTACGAAGACGTTCATCCAAAACATCATGTGTATTTGGAGTAGGAAATATTGCCTAGAACAAAAAAATATTATTTAGATTATTTAACCAATACTTGTTTTTGCTTTATAAAATGAACTAAATAATCATAAAAATCTGAAAACTCGAAAATTGTTTTTGAATTTGAGTTTTAAAACTTTATTTTTGTGGTAAAAGAATTGATTACTCGCCTCGAATACTAAATTTCGAAAACCAATATCTTTGCAACCTAATGCCGGAATTAGAAAATTAGCATTTGAATTAAGTGATCAATTATTATGCGCTTTTATTCCTTTAAAATCAAATTACCTGAACTAGTTTATGTACAAGATGGTTTCTAAGGTCCGGAGTTACCATATTGTGCCATTCTTTCGTGCTCTGTACAGGGGCCGCAATCACAGTATTCTGTATTTCATCCGGTAACACGTTTCTCGTTGGTTCCATCAGCGTACTAGCGATCTGATCGTACTGTGGACCTGCCGAGCTAGGAAGGGGTGGACGGTTGATGGCAGAAGGTTGGGACATTCTAGGCCCAGGCCCCATCATCACCGACATACCAGGGCGGACCTGGCCGCCCATTTGGGCCTGCTGTTGGTTCAGCTGGGGGTTCAGATTTTGTCTCACCGGCATATTAGACATCTGAGGTCTGGGTTGAGCAAGGTTATCATTAGATATGCCGAGAGCACGGCGGGCCGCTTCTAGATTGGCCTGACTGGGTTGACCGGGTTGGGGGGAGGGCGCGTTGCCGTTTGGTGAAACTCCTTGCATATTCATTTGCTGAGGCCCAGGTGGTCGCTGAACAACAGCTCCAGGAGGAGACATAAGATCATTTGGATTACGGCGGGGATCCGCTTGCTTCAAAGGTAAACAAACAGGACAATCCTGACGGTTACAATGCTTCCAATGAGCTATGATTTGACGTGAACTGGAGCAGTGTGGTATCTTACAATCCCTTCCCGCCTGACATGTCGTCATATGGTTCAAAACATCCTTCATAGTTCGACAGTGTGGAAGGGTACAAGGTCGTATCTCTGCTCCTTGTCCCAAGGCTTGTTGTTCTCTATCCCGACGTTGACACTTGTGTGCGTGAAGGAGAAGAACAAGCTGTTGTTGGATAAGTTTTCGTTTCTCTGGGTCTGCAGAGGAAGGAGGTCCTGGCACACCAGGGACACCCCCTGGAACACTGGTATTAACACCTGAATTCATCACTTGGTTCATCGTGTTTGGAAGCATTTGAAGCTGGTTTAACCCACCGGGATTCATGTTCCCGTTGGAACCTTGTTGTACCATAGACCCATTGTTTCCAACCATATTCTGATTTCCAACATTGGGTTGGGAGTTTTGATCTAGTTGGGATGGATAGCGGGGAGGAAGGTTGACAGGAGCGGAGCCAGGTACCATGTTACCTCCCATTCCCATCTGATGGTTCTGTTGGGATTGAAACTGTTGCCCTCCGATCATACCAGGCTGAAAACAAACATTTAGACAATCTAAACTAAAATATTTTTAACCAAAACGAAAACTTTATCAAAAAAAAACCCAATGGTAAGCTTAATTTTTTTTGATGAAGATATTTAGATACTGTGAGTTAATTTTTCAAGAGGGAATTATTTCCAATCCTCTGGGCGCAAAAATAAAAAATTGCAAGCTTCTTTACTCTAGTTGCTTTTAGCCCAATAGTTGATGTATTCCCCCCCCCNAACACTCAGCAGATAAAACCCTAAAATAATTTCCGAGAAAACATATATAACTTATGGAAGAAAAAATAATTTATCAAGTTAACTGAAACTGAAAACATAAAAAGAATGATTTGCCAGGCCTGCCCTATTCCGGAACATTGTCTTTCTAAAAATTCCTTTTTTATTTTCAGTGGAACTGAAATGTCCATGAAAGGTCCGAGGTGTAAATTTTCGTGAAAATCATTGCCCCCCCCCCCTCTTAAGAAAAGAAGTTATGTATACTTGCGCGGATCGTATTTTTTTAAAGTTTATTCGCGCAATTGGAGAAAATTGACGATTTCTAAGTGCACCAAGTATGAAAAACTGAAATATCACGACAAAGTTCAAAAATGGATTCTAGAAAAAAAGAAATGTCCATGATTTCACTGTAAAAGTTAACTAACTATAATTGTGGGTTGTCTATAAAAGAGACTTCAGGATGTCTTGTTATAGAAACAGTTCAGAAAATTTGAAAAACGTGTTCAGCTTCCACAATAATGATCGTATTAATACGCAATGGGTACCGTCGTTAATTATGCAAAAAGCAACGGCATGCACTTCTAGAAATGTAGGGTTGCTTAAAATTACACCAACAGTACCTATAAGAAAATTAATACTACAAATAACTATTTAACTCACCATATTCTGCATCCTGACTCCACCAGGGGCATTTATCATTCTAGGCTGGCCCTGAATCATATTGGGTTGACCCTGACGCTGCATTGAGTTGTTTCCCATAGGACCCATTTGATGCCGGACCATTGGCCCGTTCATACCAGATTGGGACATGATGGTATTCTGGCCCATCATAGGACGCATTTGCTGCATTCCTTGCACGTTCTGCATGTTTGACATACTTGACACCATCGTCATTTCCCCCGACATAGAACTCATCGGGGCCATTGACATCTGTCCCGGGTGTCCAATAGAAACCTGGGAAATTGAACTCTGCATTGAACTGTTTATGGTTCCGATACTATCGGGGTGAGGACCGGGGGAACCAATTAACAGTGGACCATTAGTTTTATTCTTGTTTAATGAGTTCACAAGATTCATATTCTGGTTCATTCCACTCATCTGGTTCATACCAGGACCTGGGGCCCTCATTCCCTGCATCATTCCACTCATGGGTGGCCCAGAGGACATCTGGTCCATGGAACCATTGGACATAGATCCATTAGATGCCCCACCTGAGTCCACGCTCCACAATAGATCATCCGGTAGATCGTCGTTGAGTGCAGACAACATTTCTAAAATACGAATAGTTAATGCCAAAATAATTCTTGTTAAGTTTTTGAAGTTGATGTCCCCTCCCCTCCCCAATCTTCAAAAATTAAAATGTTAGGGATCGTATCGAGCACCGCGTCGCGGCTTTGACTTAATTCCGAGATTGGGGTAAATCTGTATTTGTATTGAAAGAATAAAAAGTTTAAAACAGTAGAATAAAACATTCAACAAAACTTAATTTAAATCCAAGAAAATAAATTATATTAAAACATAATTTTATTTCTTACAAAAAAAATGACGGGGATGGGGGAATAATGAACCACTGTTGGAATAAAATGTTATGATACTGGAATAATATTAAAAAGATTGGATTACTCATAAAGACAGAGATATTTGAAAAACGAGCAAAAAAAAAATAACTGAAAGTTCTGATAATAAATCAAAAATTTACCAGAGAAAACCTTATTTACTTCTTTAAACTGAGTGTTCATTTAGAGTAAAAGTTGTAATAGTTGTAATATTCATGTTTCATATAAATTAGAATTTTAGGTAGTTCAATGTTTTTCATTATCGAAACTGGGTTTAACATGAAAATTTCTACTCATTAGTTGATTTGGAAACAATTTAAAGAAAAAGAATTTTATTTATTAATGGTATAAGGAATTAAGTTATTTATATATTTTTCACATGAAAAGGAAGGTTATTTCCTAGAGAACAATTTTTGGACCTCCCCTACCCATCAATTGTACATGGATCTCGTATGTAACACATGGATATAATTGGTCATGTGGCCGCAGCACCCACCCCACTGGCCTGTCCTAGCCGCAGCGCTCGGCCCATAACTTGTGTTAACCTAACCCTAACAAAACAAAAAATTAAAAATTATAATATTACTTGAAACAAGTGGTGATGTACAAGGTCCAAAAATCTTTCTCTAAGACAGATCCAAAAGGAATGTTTCTTTGTTTCCAAAAAATAAAATCGCGATATTAAAATGTCTAATTTTAATAAAACTATCTTTAAGTTTAAGAACATTTCCCAGCCGGCAAATTTTGGCGGGGTTTTTGTTACGAGTTTATTAAGTAAAATTATTTACCTGCATCTCCGCCCATTTTGGCCTTTTTAGTTGGGGGGCCATCCCCCATTGAATCTGAGGATGCCATTTAAAAAAATTCAAAGATTTCTATAGTTTCTCTTAAATTTTCAAGTCCAAATTCCTCGCCATTTTGAGCTGATCCAGTAAGAGTGGTTTCAGCCCTCACCGCAAGATGGCGGGCAGAGCGGATATATTAAAAGTTTTGAATTTTCTTTCATTTTTCCTACATCCTCTAAAATTTTTCACTTGTGTATAACTAAATGTTTACATCTTACATATATCTATCACTTTTATATAGGAGAGTTATAGGTCAAATCACATTCCGTTGATTAAAAGAAGAAAAAAGTTCTGAATTTTTTTAATGAAATTCGGATGGAGTCGGGCTTCGCCCGAGTAGTCTTAGAAGTTCACTTCGGTAGTTTTAATTCATTTTTTAGCACTAATCCTGACAAAATCCTCAGATATAAACTGATATATCGATAGAGTAAACTTTTAACTATAAAATTTATTATTAAATTTGTCCTTAATAATGTCGGAAAACCATCACACTGGCTTGCGAAGAGACCAAGCGTAGCTTCCCTCCGAAGAAATATGGCCGACACACCAATATTGAAAGTCCAGACTGTCCGAGTTGGGCCAAATCTACCTTACTCTTTATTAGGGTCTGTGATTGGTCGGTGAAAATCAGATGATCACAACAATTACTCTCATTGGTTCAAATTCGGGCTCGAAGGTTTCTGAAGACGCAAAGAGTGACGTCAAAATATTGCTCCGCTGAATACAGGTTACGCGGAGTAATACGACATTTAAATAACTTTTAAAAATTTAAAACGAATAAAGGTAAATCCACCATCAACATTATCAAATAAATTTAATTTTAAAGTTTTTAATTATTCCAACATAATTCTAGTCAATTTTTGGAAGAAATAATGCAGAAATTTTGAAAATTTTAATTACGCACTATTTTTATAATGCTTTCGTAATTCACAGATGCGAAGAATTGTCGTCTTCATGAAACTTTAATTGTCCGAACACTTTATTTTAAAGTTGAATCCCCTTTTCTATCTTTCAAACATTTATTGAACAAAAATTTTACAAATCTACGTAAAATCTATGTATGTAGAAACAATAATAAATACACAAATATTTACAAAATGCTTCTCGCATTATAAAATTCTGTAGCTTTTTGCATAAAACATTTTTTTAATCTTTAAACCTCAGAAAATGTTAAGATGCATCGATTTTGGATGATTTTTATCAGTGGCGGAAAAAGGGGGGTTATTGTGGTTATTTACCTCCCCCCAAGAATCCTGGGGGTACCCCCCTTAGAATTTATTTTCAAAAAAGGTTGATTTTAAAATTGAATATTTTTAAAATTTGCACGAAAATAATTCAAATGTGCAGATACTTCAGATATTTCAGATTTTAAGTCAACATATTCTAAATGATTCTAAATTCTAAAGTATAGTCAATGTCATTAAAATTAGATGTGAATAGAAAAAAGGGTATGGGCAAATACAATGAAGAATACATTTTTACTTCTAAAAAATGTCATTTCCATATTAGAATTATTTAAACTTTTTGCCAAACTAAGTTTTTTCACGAAAATAATTTTAATGTGCAGATACTTCAGATATTTCAGATTTTAAGTCAACATATTCTAAATGATTCTAAATTCTAAAGTAATAGTCAATGTCATTACAATTGTTTTTAATAGAAAAAAAGGGTATGGGCAATGAAGAAAGCATTTTTACTTCTAAAAAATGTCATTTCCATATTAGATTTATTTAAGATCTTAACATACTACATTGACGACAAGAAAATTTTAGAAATTAGAAATTAGCAGAGTCGCAACTAGAGGGGGGGAGGGGCGGCCGGGCGCGCGCCTTTCCCTAGCACCTGAGAGGGGGGTGCTCCCCCCCCCTGCAGAATGAAAAGAAAGATCGGCGAATATCATTATCACAGAACTCAGGAATAATAAAACCTAAAGAGTTATTGTAGAAATATTCTTCTATGGTTAGTAAAAAAATATATTTTTATCTTTCTGAATTCTAAAGGCTATTGTAAACATTTAATTTAACCACTCGGTGCAAAGATTTAGGGATTAGAATATTTGAGTGTGTCGCAAAAACTCAGTTCCAAATCTAGAGAACATTCTGAGAATGAACCTGGCAAACTTCTAACTGATTATCATATTTGATAACTGTAACCTGTTTATCTTGTTTAAAAGAACTTCTATAAAATCAAAAATGAAAAAATAGAATCCTTATTTACGCCCCTGATTTTTATCAAGAACCGACTAAAACATTATTGAGCCCTTAACTTTTTTATTCCTGACTGATTAGTTTGATGCCATTTCTCCGCCTCCTGCTCTCCAACCGCCACCGCTGCTACACTCCGCCATTTATGTGCTCCATTCATGCACATAGAAAAATGTTTAAATCTTATCTATATTATGCTGAACCAGGGGAGCTCATGTGTAAACAGCCTGAGCTATCTTGTAGCTCCCCGGCCACAATATACTCTTAATTGTCTGTTATTTTCAATTAGCATTTATATGTATGTACATTGTATAATTTGTGGCCTAATAAAAGATTTGATTTGATTTGATTAATTTTCTTTGTAACAAGATGGTAGAACGAGAAATAGTATAATCATAAAACTCATAATCAGCAGGCCCGTAGCTACACATATTTAAAGGAAGGGGGCACAAAAGTAAAAAAAAATAGCATAGATCTAGATAAATAAGGGGCGCACCGCATTCGAACATTTTTTTAATCCTAAAAACTTAACAAAGGTCAAATTAAAGAATAAAGACTAAAAAACTAGATTTTTAACTTCACATTATAGTTTATAAAGATAGACATTTTGCCTGTTTTCTTTCCTTCGTGCTATTGAGAAGATATATTTAAATCAAAACAAAAGAAAACTGGAGTATATATAAGATGAATAGATTTGAGTTAAACTTTAAACAAATGTATTACTAAAGAGCTCAAGAATGAAAATCTTCAGTTTTCTAAAAACTAAAATTTGAAAAAAAACCTCCCTTGTAAGTTTTAAACTTTAGGATGAGTATAAACAGCTTCTCCTAAACCTGGCCATATTTTGTATATAATTTAAATTTGTTTCCATGTTCCTTTTTGCTTTACAATGCAGTTCATTCGTCTTATTAGTCTAAGTAAAAAAGGGAAAAGAATAAGCTTCTCAATATAAAATTTAATGTAAACCATATAATTTCGCAAGACAGGACAGAAATAAAAATTCACAAAAAATTTATTTCAGAGAACACTTAATTTTTCTTTACTTTAAAGAAAAATTTGATTTTATGTCAATTTTCTCCTTCTTTCTTTAATTTTTCGTTTCCTTCTTAATTTTTCTTTATTCATTTTCTCCTTTTTTGTCTCAGTAAGTGTGACCCCCTATTACTGGCCTGCTGCAGAATAGATATTATGTTGTTATTAGAGTTAAAGGTTAGACAGAGACACTATAAAATGAATGATAGTATTACATGGAACATTTTTAGTTGCACGAATCAGAAAATTATTTTTAGGATAAGGTAAAAACATCTAAAAGCATGAAGTAACGAGCAAGCTCGACTCGAGTATTTTAATTTTAATAATTTATTTAAATTTGAAATTTTACAATATTCTTTAAATATGTATTGATCCATATATATCAGTCAGACTTCATCAAATCAGCTAAATTTATTTATTCCTGTCCAATTCATAAGACATGCGAACATGAATTATCTTAGTAAATATTTGAATTGTAAGAATTTTTAGGTAAATGTAGGGTTATCCGGAAAGGATGAGCTAGACTAAGTTTTAAAATACGTCTTCTGCCTTGAATATAATCTTTCTATAGCAATTATTCAATGATTAAACAAAGAAAGAAACTTAAGGGAACCATAAATATAAGGATCAACAGACAGTATAAATTCTGTACAGTCGTCTCTGAAGTCTTATTCCTTTGTGGGTAACCCTGGTTCTACTTAACTGTAGACGACCTCAGATATAACTTCATCATCGACCTGTTAGTCCCTGTAGAGTGTAGAATGTAGACGGGTTACTACTGTATACACACAGGGTGATCCAATAAACGTGGATTAGCGTTTTTCAGTCCTAATATTCTTTAAATGTACACGACAAAGTACTCTATAGTATATAGTTTTTTTTAGAAGAGGTCGTAAATGTGACTATTTGTCGTGCGATGCTTAAGTTTGGCGGAAAACTGTGTCGAATATTGGAAAACATATCTGTTGATCTAGTGGGACAATTAATAAATAGTATTATTATTTTCAAATCCAAATTGCACAGAAAAATAATAATGCTTAGAATTTATATTAATGAATACATAATTTGATTACTTTAAGGTTTATATTTCAAATTACTTCTTTTCTGTATGCAAAAATGGCCTATTCCTAAATAGAGATGGACACATTCGACTTTTTTTCATTTCGGTCGTTCATCAATCGTGAACTACCCATTTCGTTATTTTTTTTTCAATCATTCAAAAAAAATTGATTTAGTTCGTTATCAAAATTATCGTTTATTTCCCATCTATTTCGTTCGTTCAATAAAATCGTTCGTTTTGTAAAATCGTTGGTTTAGAAAAAAAACTAGGTTTTCCAAAAATCGCTTGTTCAGTTAAAAAAATGTCGGTTTTAAAGAGTTCCAAAAAATCGTTCGTTCAATAAAAACGATCGTTTTTTTCCAAATCTTTTTGAAAATTTGTTCGTTCAGTAAAAAAAACTATCGTTTTTTCAAGTTCGTTCCAGCGATTTTAAATGGTTCGTTTATTAACAATAATTTTTTTTATTTCACTGAACGATCCATTTCGGTTGTAAATCGTTCATTTTTTTCTGAACGACACCCTATTTCACGAAAAATTTTGCTTGTTCAAAAGAATGATGCCCATCTCTATTTCTATGATCCATCAAAGCAGTTCAAGCAGTTCACAATCTTAGGGCCGGGATTGCTGTAACCTCTCTTTTTAGGGTTTTGACCATAAAGTTCAAAGTTTAGGTGTACTTATTAGATATTATTATTCTCAAAAAGCCTCAGAAGAATTATCTTATATGTATATGAATGTTTTTTTTGAAACAATATTGGTTAGCTGAAGTGAACAGAGAAATTTTTGAAATTCGACATATTTTCCACCAAATAAAAGAATCAGACGACACATGGTACTAACGACCCCTTCTAAAATAAAAAAAAAACCAAATCCCGTTTTTTTCATCCGTACCCTGTATGTATAAGTCCTAGTTCTACTTTTAATAAGAATCTAGTTCATCTGGTAGGTTATGGATCAAAGGAGCACACAAACATTAAGTTCTTAGAAAGATCACCCTTTTATTATTGTGTTCTTGCATAAGAAGGTAGAGTATTTATACTTAACAAAAATAAATTTCTAGAAAAATTGATAAAAGACGCCAATTCTCATAATTTTAAAAGAATAAGCAATGCTTGTTTGCTTATTAAACATAAATTTTTCTTTAAAAAACAGGGTAAATCAGTTCTAGAGATTTGTTTCTTTTGCATTTACTAGTTTTCTGTCAGGGTCGTCCATCGGAATGAATTAATTATCCAGTTATTTTTTTTAGACTTTTTAACGAAATTTGTAACATATCGCTGTCTATTGGACAATCGTTTTTGATAGTAGTTTAATAACATTTCATTTTATCTACCGACGAATCTGTTTATTTTTTGCCATAGTTCTGTACTTTCTCATTTGACTTTTGAAAAATTATTTTGGATTAGTGTAATTAAGCTCCCTAACATCAGTACAAATTAGAGCACACTGTACAGCCAGGGGCGTAGTGGAGGTTTAGCCTAGGGGGGTGCACTTATGGCGCGCGTCAACGCGCCGAAGTTTTTTTTGTGCACCCCCCTAACGGTTGATCTGCAGCCCCATTATAAAACCCGTATTAGGAAAATAACAATCTATAATAATCTACCCTGACCGTAATTACCAATCATATTATTGTAAAATCTAGCAGTAAAAGAGAAAAAACTTTGATTTGAGGTAAAAACAGCTTTTTTTACATGTTGAATGGTTGGCTCAGTGCTCAATAATATACCAAATCATTATAATATTGATGGCTTGTTCTTGTGTTTTCAAAAAATATACTTCAAACAGCTTTAAAATGTATACTGTCAACAGGATGTTAACCTTAACCTGGATCTGGGTGAGGTAATTATGTGCGCGAAGCGCCAAAGAATTTCTGTTCTTTTAGTGTCTTTTCATGTATTTCTTGGTTTCTCCGAGTCCCTGGCTTAGTCATATTCACTTTGTATATATTAAGTCCCCTATTGCAGTCTACAGCAGTTTTATGAAATGCTAGTTTTCTAGTCATATTTGCCCAGTAAGGGCTTATCCCTGTTTTCCTCTTTTAGTCTTCAAAAGTCCTGATAGTCCAATACAATCATTATCATATTTCTTATTGTTATTCTACTTAGATTGTCAGGTTTTGTGTAACCTTAAATGGTATATGTATTGTGATACTCATGAGAAGTAACATAAATACAGTTTTTTTAGAGGATAAATTAAGACTGACTTTCTTTAAGTCAGAAACGAGAAAATAGTTAGAAATTCTTTCAAAAATGGTGCGCAAAGCGCCAAAGAAAAATTTGGGCGTTTTTTCCCAATTGACAAAATTTGATAAAAGATGATTCACAATCATGATCATGCTGGACCCAAGTGAGGGGGGAGGGGGGCTAAATATGCTGAGGGGGCGGTCGAAACTCGGTTCACCCCCCCTAGTTGCGCCACTGTAGATAGTATTATTTTAAAGCTTAATAAAACTCTGCGTCAATCATCTTGCTCTGAGAAACTGAAATGGATTTTGAATGCAACCCAGCGAAAAAAATATTGTAATTAAGATTATGGTACAAGAAAGAATTTGATAAATATCATAAAATAGACAAATTGTGACATTTTCGATTAATAAGAAAAGTAAAAAATCTGAATAGATATGTAAGTTTAATAAATTAGAGCCTACCTCTGGCTCAAGGGGGGGGGGGCAAAGGGTTACGAAGTCTTGCTATCTTTACTTCTGCTGATTGCTTCCTCTCTTCCAGATACCGATATGTAGAACATTTTCCATTTCAAATATCAAGTAAAACTTTTATTATGTGAACATTGTATTTTGGTTGAAAAAATAACGAGAATACAGGTACATAACTGGCATGATCTTTTATTCATTTGTGCATAGGGAGCAAAACATACAGGTGGAATAAAGTATTTGATAACTTTAACATTTTTGATTATATCCTTTATCCGCTTACATACACAAACTAAAAAAACAAACAAACACTTGTTGTTTTTTTCAACACCCTTTACCTTGGCATTTATTGGATTTATAACTGCGTAAGAGTTACCGAGATACAAGATAATTAAGAACGGTTTAAAGAAATCATGCGCTACAATTCATGAATTAAAGGGACTGATGACGTAATTGAAGTGAGGGTTTCATTTAATAAGTGTCATGTCCGATTCACAACAATACCAGAAACTGATGAGAAAGCTATCGTCACTCTTCAGTTTTCTATCTGAAAACATGCTGAAGTTTGATAATTTCCTTTATTTCTCAGTTGCATAAATCCGCAATTAATAAAGAAACCATGGAAAATTATCAAGTAACCTTTAAAACAAGGTCATGTCTTACGTCTTTAATCAGATGAATTAAAGGGACTGATGACGTAATTGAAGTGACCGTTTCATTTAATAAGTGTCATAGGGGGGGGGGGACAATGTTGCCAAGAGGGGGGCAACAAATGCTCTCGTACGCCCCTGTCCTTAGAAAAATAAGTGGCCCAACCCAACCTGGTTAACTAGTACTAACAGGCCGTTAGTACTAGAAAAAACGACCTGGGTCAGGTTGCATGCTTGAATTAGGCATGCTACCCAGGTCACTTGAAATTGCATCTTCAGTTTCTTTTATCAACCTAAAACTATAATTCGTGAATCTGCACTTTATACTGATTAGTTGATGCTGAAGGTAGGAGGATAAGGGTGTCCTACAAGGTTCCCTTAGCAGGTACAAGAGACTGGTATAGTTTAGAGACTGCTGTCTGGACTATCTGTTGAAATGTAGAATCCTCTTCGCAGGAAACCTAGGAACATCAGAAATGTAAAATTAAAATTTCTACGAAAACTCTTGTTTGACATTTGCAACCAGTCCGATGGAAAACTGATTTCAAACTGAAATTATGTGAAAGTAAGAATGAAAAAGAAATATTATAGTAATCTCAATTGGGGAATTGACAATCTTTTTCTTTCCCGGGGACATTGAATATTTGACGTCATATCCTGTTCCTAGAGCATCAGATGAGTATACATGCAAAAGTAGAACCGGCTAACACCATTATTTTTTGAGATATTGAAAAATGTCATAGATGCAACGCCTCCTTTGTAAGTTCTGACTGGTAAATCCTCGCTTATAGTAAATAAATATTTATTTTTTTACCTTAAACTGTGTAAGATCTATAAATGCTTTCTTGTTGTCTACAGACACGTATATTTTATCTCCATGAAGAAGTTTAGGAACACTCTCTTCTCCAAACATATCCTAGAAAAAATAATCAAACTTTAATATGATTATACCCGAGCTATTGGGCGTATACAGGAGGGGGGAATTCAGATTTTAGTCCCCAACAGCATCAGTCTAGAGGATTTACTGGTTATTACTATAGAACTGTAGCAAGAATATAATTTAAGAATTAGGACTAAAATAAATCTGCATGGAGTCGTTAAGTGTCATTCTTTGTTGCGTAACCCCGTAATTTCTCATTTTAAAATATTCACTATTTGATAGTAGTTAAAATGTAAGTTAAAAGTAAAAAACCTGTAAGAGTTCAATGAGACACTCCTTGAAGTGCATCTTATCCACCTTGGCCGGGGGAGGGAGGTAGTTAGGACACTCCATAGACTCAGCCTATTTATATTTATTTATTTAAAAACATTATAATTTTGTAAGGACAAAATAGCCAGTGAATTGACACCAACGGTTTTTTGTCCAATTTTCCAAAAATACGGTCAGATATCTTGAAGTCAATAATACCTAATTAAAACTTTTTTTCAATTCTACTTTACCAAGGGTTTCCCAGACTGAGGTTTTTTTAATACAAAAACAAAAAGAAACATAGCATTCTTAGAAAATTGGCCATGCATAATTCATGTTTGGATAAAAGTGGTGAATTTATAACCAAGTTTCTGGATCTAATACAAGAAGGTGAATTCTATAAGAAGAAGGAACAAATATAATTTTCAAATATTAAAATTCTCAAAAGCATTCTAAGGATCGAAACAAAGATTTTGATAACCATTAAAAAGGTTTTTACCTGTAGCACTGCGGATAGAACTGCGTCAGCGAACATGTCATTACATGGCGAGGCGATCCATTCCAGGGTTATCATCTTTGGTTCAACAATTATATCAATGGAACCAAACGCCCGAAATATCTGAACAAATAAAAACAAAAGGTTATATGCATTTATTGGAAAAAATACATGCACTAAAGATCTCGGCACTTCATTTGGTACGAAATATACGAACTGAAACGAAAATATACATAGAGCCATTGGCCTTTTTTGGTCTGTCGGTTTGCAGGTAGTTTTTAAACCTCAAATTCACCCTTCTAGTAGAAAGATATATTTTTCAATTGGTTTCCTTATCATTATTATTTTTTATGAAAAGACAACCCATCGTTCAAAATACACTCCCAGCCATCGAAGTCCATCCATTGACAAAGCGGCCCAAAATACTTGGAAAGACTTTAAGTATTAAATATCAAACAAACCTGTTTTCTTTCAGTTTTTTCCCCGTCCACAGTTTCTAGTTCTCCTGTCAGCTGTACCAGTAGATACTGAAGCATTGGTAGACTACCACTGTAGAAAATTGATTGTCTCTACAAAAAAGGAAGGCGTTAAAAAGGCTTATATAAAATCAAATCGAAACCAATAATTTATCCCAATCTCATCAAGTAAAAGCCCAACTTTTCAAATCAACCCTCTATCTTATAAAGCGTCCGTAAACACTAAACATACCTGTGTCACAGTAGACATGGTGAGATCTGTATATTTTGGTAAATCAGCCGGTGATAAGATATGGTAGTTAAAGTTTCTTTTAACCAGTATACCTGACACCTAGGAAACAAACTGTCAGCTAGTCGTTTAACAACATTTTCCTATTATTTGTTTTAATCAGTTCAAATAGAAAAAATTTAAAAAAAAATAAACTCGCTATCGGAAGATTCTAACATTAAGCAAGAAATATACAGAACATTCATTTCTCACCCCCCCCCTTTAAAATTCTTTTTTCCCTCAGATATTTATAAAGTAATTTTATGAAAAGAGAGAAAATTCTTGCCAGTTTCCATTGTTCCCTTAAAATCTTCGAAATTCATAATCTTTTCCAAGTAAGGGGGGGGGGGGGGTGAATTCAATCAAGACCCCTGCAGAATACAAGGTATCCAAAACAGAGGTGTATATTTTCTAAAAAATCATTTTTTATACGCCCCTCTTTTGATGTCCAATTTTTCATTCCCCCCACCCAGAATTCTAAAAAAATATACACCCCTGATTCCAAATATGCCTACCCTAACACCCTCCTGAGGTTTCTGCATAGCTAAAGATCCCATCACCTTAGCCATCTTCTCTCCACGGAAATACAGCTCTACGCTCACCTACAATATTTCAAATTTAACAAACATTTTCACAGGGACGATTTTAAAGGTCATTTTGAAGTAGCAAGTTTAACCTAAAGCTTTTCATCTAGGAAAATTTGCTTTTTTGTTATTATTAAATTATTCCATCCCTCTTAAAAAATGCCCCCCTTTTTAATATTTCTCCGCCAAAGCTGTTTGTTGTGTGTAGGATCCTACCGTATTCCTAGGATTATGAATCTCTAATTTGTGTGTAGGGTCCTACCGTATTCCTAGGATTATAAAATCAGTCTATGTTGTGTGTAGGATCCTCCCGTATTCCTAGGATTATGAATCTCTATGTTGTGTGTAGGATCCTACCGTATTCCTAGGATTATGAATAATCAGTCTATGTTGTGTGTAGGATCCTCCCGTATTCCTAGGATTATGAATCTCTATGTTGTGTGTAGGATCCTACCGTATTCCTAGGATTATGAATCTCTATGTTGTGTGTAGGATCCTACCGTATTCCTAGGATTATGAATCTCTATGTTGTGTGTAGGATCCTACCGTATTCCTAGGATTATGAATATCTACGTTGTGTGTAGGATCCTACCGTATTACTAGGATTATTAATCTCTTATGTTGTGTGTAGAATCCTACCGTATTCCTAGGATTATGAATCTCTATGTTGTGTGTAGGATCTGCCTCGTACTCCCTGACCAGTGCAGCCTTCAGCCTGCTCATCTCATTAGCTTCTCCATGTACTAATACAACCTAGACAGGTATATCATTAAAGGGACTGTTGACATTTCAATTAACTCTTCACTTCATGTCTGATTCACAATGGTTACGTTAAACCTCTTTCTGAGTATTAATATGGAAGATTTCGCTCTTTTCTATGAATAAATCAGACAATTTTCTTTATCGTCTTTTAAGAAGTCGTAAGTCACTTTAAAAGATAAACAACACTTTTAAGTAATTAAATTTTCAGTAGGAAAACTTGGATTTCTCATTAATGGAGCGTCGCCAATCCATTTAAAACTTAAGACAACTTTAGATGTGGAGATTTATTTAATAAAATAAATAAATAAATAAAAGATCAACCATCATTCCGTGGAAATCAAGGCCAAGACCCCTTCAGAAATATTAGTGAAATATTGGATTATGACACAAGTCTAGTGTGAATCGTAACATCAGGGTCCAGGCCAGTGACCGAAGCCCCCTCCCCACTGCACACTAACAGTCGCCTGGGCTAGTCCATCTCGGTAATAATTACAAATATATTTCGGATATTGTTGTTTAATAGATTAATTAGTGTAGGTGTAGTTAAATACAATATTGAACAATCTATATGGTAAAGGACCATTTATTTGCTGAAGGATTTCAGACTAAACTAATTGCTGAAATGATAGACATTAGATTTTTGCGTAATTTTGCAAAATTTGTAAAACTATCAACAACATCAACAATGTTAACTACACCCTTTATATATGTATGTATTGTATATTTTTATGTGTGAATACATTTTTATAATGATAAAATCACTAGGATGACGAGACTTACGTGTGGAGGTTTAAGTTGTCTGATGAATCCTGAGGTTTGTTTATAATCCGTGTGAGCTGAGAAGGAAATATAATCAACCTGCAAATACAGAAAATATTTGAAGGAGTTAAAAAAAAATTTTAAAAAGTATAGCGCTTGAAAAATCGATATTTAACTATTTACATTTTATGGAATGAGGACTATCTACTTTTTATTTAAATAGCGCATACAGGGCAGCTTTTTATTTCAACGGGGAGAAAAAATATTTCAAAAATTTCCCCAGAAACTTAGCATTATTACAGTTAAAACGGAAAAATAACTTTTCTTAAGGATTATACCTGCATTCTCAGTGGTAAACGTTGACCGTTCATTGCTGTGATTTCTTCAGGTTCAGCCAATATCTGCTTAGCCAGAGTTCCCTGAAATACGATTATTATGAACCATTTCGGATTTAGGATGAAAACCTTAATCTGACTGAGAAACTCATTTTGAGAAGGGAGAGAATAATAAAAAAATAAATCAATTCCCCTCATGATTTATGAGTATAAAGAATATCCCTTCGAAACATGGATCGACGGAGATTTTATTCTGGAATCATTTGAGACTTAAAGGTACTGTAAGCATTATTTTAAGTGACCCTCCATGCAAAGATGGCAATGCCCGATTCACAACGATACCCCCTGAAACATCTATCTGATCAATAATGTGGAAGATATTGTCGTTTCTCTCGTTTGAAAAGTGTATACATCCGATAATTTCCATACATTTTCCTGCAGTAGAAATGCGCATGTTACTTTTGTAGAGAAACCACACTTAAAAATAATCAATTTTTTAATTTATAAACATTGATATCTAATTCATTGAAGATCAGATAAAGATTTTAAAGCTGCCGTTATTTGTGAATCAAACATTTCCATCTTCGCATTGAGGGTCACTTGAAATTATGCTTACAGTCCTTTTAAAGTCTTACGAATCAAATTCTGGTAAATCTTTGACATCTGTCGTTCGATTGTTTTGGAGATTGACCCATCTACTATTCGATTTTTCAAAAGTTAACTACAGTTCCTGTGACACGAAGCATTTGTTCACAAATTAAGACAATCTTTAAATTGAGAAATAAGTCAAATTTTAAAAACTTAAGATCCAAGTATTTATAAAAAAGAATAATGAAAATTGGAAGAAAATATAAAAGGTTTGAAAAGAGTTCCCCCTAAAATTCTAGATTTGATGATAACGGACCTCAACACAGTATCCAGCAACTATACATCCATTCTTCTTATCAGTGCACCATGATTCAAACAGCTCTCTAGACAGAAACATTTATTTGACACTTGATCAATAAATTAATCAAACAAGCAAAAAGTCAACTAGAAATTGAATTAGAGCAAACAATCATGACTTCGTTGGTTTAAGATATGATTTTTTTTTTCTTAACTTAAAAGTATCTTCTTTATAATAAAGCTCTTCGCTCATATATGTACTATATGTTATGTGTATATATGATGATGTATATTTATATGTTAGCCATAGCTGGCCAAACGGCTGGACCAAATCAGCTGAATTTTTTAAAGAAACCCATGGGTACCCAGGGGGGTAACATATAGACTAACGAAAATTTATTTTTCTCCTTTAAAATCCGAAATATTTTTCTTTTGAAATTCGATTTTTTTAATTCCATGAGCAACGCCGGGCAAATCAGCTTCAATACTGTAAATCACTTGAATTTTCGGAGATATCTGCGCCCCTTCCATATTTACAGAACATAAGAACTAGTTACCTTGAGAGTCCACTCTGCATCATGCCAGGACTAGCGAGGATAACACATGGACCAATATCATCAAAATGATCAATCCCTTAATGAGAAATTAACAACGAAAAGGTAAATATTTTCTTAAATCTTCTCTAAAGCACACTACACATTACACAAGGAACCATCCCAGAAGTGCATTGGCTCTTTGTGTACATTCCGATATTTTTTCTACAGTGATACACAGGGGCGTATTCAGGAATTTGTCCAGGTGGGGTTGCTTAAATTTTTATCTTTCCAGGCTCAGCACCCGTTGGGGCCTAAAAACCCCCTGAAATCAATAGATTTCACTGGTCCAGGGGGGGGCTTAGCCCTCATAGCCCCCCCCCCGAATACGCCCCTGGTGATACAGTGATGTTTATTGCAAAATAAACTGTACACAGTGAACCCAACAAAGCCATATATTTCTCAATTCTTTTTTCTATTTGCAAAAATCTTTTTCAGGAAAAAGTAACATAAACTGGAATTTAGGTATTAGAAATGCTAAAGAAACAAATTAATTGATATGTTTGATGAAAATTAATTTATATTAACCGTTAACAATTTATTTAACATATTTAAGTATCGTTTATTATGATGATTAATCAATAAGATGTTTTACGAACGGATTGGCTAAAGAGTTTATGGTTAAAATTTTAGATGCATTTAATAAAAAATAGCATTTATGATATCAGATTTTTATTATTATTATTTAAAGGAATGTCTAAAAAGACATCAAATCTTATAGAATATTGGGACAGTGGGGATACAGATCTGTACACTTCACTTTGACGTAATATGACTGCTCAGGATAAATATATGAGTGACACGTTTAGAACTGACCTTTCAGATTTGAGATATGTTTGAAAACAAATGGATTGTTGACAGCAATCTGTCGTCTGATCTTCTCATTCATAGAGTTGATAAAAGTCTAAATACAAAAAATATTTAAAAAACATTGAACAAAAAATTTATATTTTTATGAAGTTCAAAGGGACCTGGTATACAGCCATACATTTCTTGGCTAGTGAAGAGGCGTAGTAGATTGGTATATCATGTAGCTCAGGGTGAGCAGCCCAATATCTGATAAATCAATTAATAATCAACCAATCAATCAATCTTTCTACCAATCTATCGATCAATCAATCAATCAATCAATCAATCAATCAATCTATCTATCAATCAATCAATCGATCAATCAATCAACGAGTCCATTAATTAATATAAGCACTAGAAATTTTTACCGGAAAAAGTATAATATTTTGTTTATTTAATCTAACTTTGAGAAAACTGAACATAACATGCAATTTAACAAACAGTGGATAAATCAGTATCACAAGTTTTGATTAAATCATAAAATAAATTTTCAATACAAAGATCTTCAAATTTAACACCTAGTTTTGGGTCTAAAAAATAATTCAGGCAAATTTTATAAATCGCCAATTACTAAAAAAATTCTTAAAGGACTATATATAATATAAGTGTAGCTAAACTTACTCGTCTAGGATGAGGAGAAGCTCCTGAGCTCGTCCCAGAGCAAATACAGGAATCAGACACCGTCCTCCTCTTCAACAATCAATCAATTATTTGAATTAATTCAAATTCAATTCAATATGGTATCATTTAATACTTTATTTAATCAATCATTCAACTTTTAAATTAATTATCACTTAATAATCTGTTATTTGATCAATAAATCAAGCTTAAAATAAATTAGTTTAATTAGCCAACCAGTTAATATATTAAATTGATCACTTAATAAATTGATCCCTTGATCATTCAAGCCTTATTTATCAAAATTATTCCACGGTTTTTCTTTTTAATATTATAACAATAATTTTGATTATTACACTTTCTTCCTACGCATAATAATATTTTATGACAAATATCATATTTGATATGAGTTGATTTCAAGAAAATAAATTTTATTTGGATTTTTGGAATGCAAGGGTTCGTGTAAAACTAGATGTATTCTTCAAACCTCCAGATTATAAGTAGAATATACTCCTGTAAAATCATGTAAAGCAATCTGAAAAATAAATGAATAAAATGACGAATTCCTTTGAACAGTGTCTGCAACAGTTTGTGTAAACCTATTCTCTCGATCCTCACGCTTCTCATGAATATGGGTTCCGTACGTACTCTCCACTACAGTTCATACATATCAAAAATAAGCAATCAATTAATCAAACTTATGCATTAAAAAGATAAACAAGATGAACAAGATGAACAAGATAACAAGATGAACAAGATGAACGGAATGAACAATATGTATAAACTATGCCTATAAGAACATCAGGCCGAATGGATGGAATCTCAGCTGACATTAAATGTCGATCTTCTTCTCTTGAGAAATCTCCTGAAACAAATAGATAAAATCGTTTAGAGGGAGGAATAATTGTATTTAATTCAAACACAGTAATGTTTGTAATATATTATCAATTTTTTAAACTATACTGCAATAGTTCTATAGCTATGTACTAAAATAATGAATACTTAAATTAAATCAAATGTGTGGGGATTTGCCATCTGCTTCAAATTTTCAAATTTGAGTTACACGTGAAAAGGAATTTAATCCTTTAATCTAGGACATGGACATGAATAAGAGGATAGTATACCTGTATATAGGATTTTAACTCCTGCAATCTCTGACATGAACATGAATAAGAGGATTGTATACCTGTATATAGGATTTTAACTCCTGCAATCTCTAACATGAACATAGCTGCTCCCAAAACATGGCCGGCATTGTAACACCAAAACTTAATTCCATTAACCTAAAAACAAAAGTAGTAAAGCATGAAAGAGTAAAGAAAAATTGTCAATCACTGCGAAAAATCCTAAAATTATTTAATCGTCAGAAAAACAAAGTTTTTTTGCATCAATTTTCCAAATAAGAGCCATACAAACAAACACAAATTACAACATTATATATACTAGCTAGGAAACCCAGCGCTGCCCAGGTTACTCTTTGTTACTCCCGCCGTTTACCCGCAATTGAACGATTTTACCGGGAAACTAATTTTTTGCTATTATTTGCTATTAGAATCCTAAAACCAAGCTAAGATCGTTCCCGTGGGTCTCACGAGTATCCCAATCCAAATTTATAGCAAATCCCAAAGACAAACAGAGATTACAACTTTATATATGTAGATATAGATTCCTGATTACCTCCTTCTCCTCATGGAAGTTAATTGTCTGAATCTTGTCCATGGAAGCCTCGAGGTCTGCCTCGGTATACAACATCTGGTCTGTCGAGATATTAGACACTTTAATGTAGTCCGACAACAACCAGAAGAAGATGGCCTATGCAGCAAATAATTGGAGATTTTAAAGTTAATTTAATAGAAAATTGAAATAGGTAAATACCAGCTAGAGTTCAGCGATAAATCCCTTGACAAAATAAATTTATACCTCAGCCCAAGAAAAAATTAAACTATAGCTCAGATTTCATTTGGTCAAAATTGAAATAAATACCTTTGTTGCATGCGTCATAAAGCACTTTCCTCTAAATGTCGTCTTCTGGAGAAACCAGGGAAGTGCACCGGCGTGATCCAGGTGAAAATGAGATATAAGAAGCAGGTCAACCTAGAAATGTTTTCGGGGATTTTAAACTGATCATTAAAATATTAAATTTATTATAAAAATATTATTAATTATTTACTTTCCAGGGAAGCTAAGGGAATTTTACTTTACCAAGGGTTCCCAAGACCAATCTTGCCTTCAAAACATCCAGAGCGCAGCAAGGGATGTTTTGTCAAGGGAACCCGTGGTTCAGTAAAATTTTTAATTTTCCGAAAAAGTAGTTAGTTGTTTGTACACGATTTTATCGTCTTTATAGATGAAAATGCGCAAATTATTTCAAGAAAACTTCACAGAGCGTGTCGTTATTTTACGTTATTGTCCCAAGTAACTTAACCTCCCCCTGAATCCTAAATACCTGATCTGCCTCAATCATATCAACGAAGGGAAGAGCATCCATCCCTGATAAACCAGGATGAATTCCACAATCCAACATTATCTTCTTATCCTGACATTTATTATGAATATAGTTTGAGTTTTCTATCCTTTTTAACAAGTTTACGAAATAAAGCAATGCCGGCTGTCCGCATTGAAACGGCTCGCCTGTAATTGTGAATTATGTTTTTTGAGATAAATATTTATCAATCGAATTAGTTTTCTTTCGGATAGAATTCAAGTGTAAGGTACAGTGAGAATAGTGAATTCAAGGGAACAGTGTCAATATGTACTTTTGGATAATTCCTGAGAATTTATTTGTTTACCTTAAACTGAACAATATGACAGGACCGGCCAACCTCCTGTCCAGAACCCAATGGAGTAATCTTCATCAGATCAGATTCCTCTGTCGGCACGTCGAGCAACTCAACGTTACCCTTCGCCATTTTGTCTGAAAAAAATATGTCATGACGGACTTAGAACACTTGCGATTTTGGGTATATGGAAGTAAAATTAAATACATATTAATATCTATTAAAATCCTTTTTCGATCGTCTAATATTCGATTTAACCTGTGAAAGGATTGAACTTGAAAATATAGTTCTGTGTTTTATTCTGAAGGATTAAACTAGGAACAGCGGATCAGTGTTGTATCTTGAAGGATTACACTTGGAACTGCGGATCTTTATGGTAACTTGAAGGATCAAACTTAAAAGGTTCTGTCTGTTAATTTGAAGGATCAAACTCGAGTCTGCGGATCTGTAATCTGTATGGTATCTTGAAGTATAAACTTGGAACTGCGGATCTGTATAGTAACTTGAATGATTAAACTTGAAACTGAGGATCTATATCAACTTTATCAAGATCATTCCCCATATTTTCATCCTCCATGTATTCAGTCCTGTAACAAAGGAAATCTTTTATTAAAAAATTGAGGTAGGATTAACACCGGGGGAAAAATAAAGGTACGAATAGTTTAACGACTTCTCTAGTGGATTATCGACCATTAAGGAAACTAGCTCAACTTCTTCTCGCTGTTAATTAATTCCGATCTCTGGATAGATTTTTGAACAAACATATTTGTTTTAAAACTATTTAGTGATTCTCAGGTACGTTGGCAGTTAATTAAATTTTCCTTTGTGTAGCCTCGAAATAATAATTAAAGGGTAGAGCTGGGCAAGTCAGAATGTTTATCAATCCATTCGTTAACGGTTAGTTAAATCAACCTTAAGAATTGACCCATCAAGTAACTTAATGGTCTTATCCGTTCGTTATCGGAACTTTGCCCATGCTGAATATCATTCAATGAAAGATCTTTAGTCTTAAATATTATAAAAATAATATTTTGGTTTAGAATGGTTTAGGCATACAAATATCATCCGTATCAAACTTTGTCCATCACTGCTGACCTAATATCTCCTGTTTTAGCCCACTCGAAGTCCGCTCCTCCTAGAGCAGATCCCATCAGGTTCTTCAGATTCCTCTCCTCTCCAGTTCCAAACACGTATCTTAATAATCATTTAATATTTTTTAATAATTACTTTTAATCGTTCCTTGGATTTATTCTTAGGGTGCCCAGTTTAAAATCAACAATGCTGTACAAAAGAAATCTTTTTTGGGGTTGGGGGGAGTTAAAGTTAGAACCAACTCAAAACTTATTTTTTCTTGACAAATATTTTACAAAACTAATAACCCTTATCTCCCACAAGTTGAAAATCTAAATTGACATAAGACATAAAAAAGAGTTTTGATTTACTTGATTAATTTGAAAAACCATCTTTCCCTTTTTAAAATTTACTAATTGTACCATAATCCTTCAAATCTTCACAATCTGCAGGGATTGAACGTAAAAGTAAAGAAAATTACAATGCAAAGTTATTAAGATCTTTTCATTATTAGCCCAGATGCATTTTTTAAGTGCAGCTTAAGTTTCCGCATTAAAAATGCCTTTGAGGGCAAAATTAGCTCGAGTATAATTTTAACTTTAAATTACCCATTTGCTTTATCCACAAGATTTGAAGCTGCGAGCATTCTTTCCTTACTCTTAACTGTTACTGGAACATAGTTTACTAGGCTAAAAATATAAAAAGGGTTAATTAACTAATTAGAAGGTGAAAATTTAAATGATTTAAGAGATAATTAGCGTCTTAGGCTGAACTGTCGGGAATGAAAGGTACGGCTGAATGTACAGATTTAAATAAATTCTTTGAACAAATTTGTTAATTATTTTTACCTGTAATCCGAGATAAGTCCCACCATTGCATGGTTCAGAGCTCGATACTTCTTGGTGAAATTATCCTCAGGAATACAATCCAGCAGATACTCAAGATCTAGAACCTAGAGAACAAGATCTAGAACCTAGAGAACAAAATCTAGAACCTAGAGAACAAGATCTAGAACCTAGAGAAAAAGATCTATAACCTAGAGAAAAAGATCTATAACCTAGAGAACAAGATCTAGAACCTAGAGAACAAGATCTAGAACATAAATAACAAGATATAGAAACTTGAGAACAATTTCTAGAACCTAGAGAAAAAGATCTAGAACCTAGAGAACAAGATCTAGAACCTAGAGAACAAGATCTAGAACCTAGAGAACAAGATCTAGAACATAAAGAACAAGATCTAGAACCTAGAGAACAAGATCTAGAACTATATCATATCATATCATACAGCTAGGGAAGTGTCCAACAGCTCCTTGACCTACAAGGGGTATGCCATCACAATCCCTTATAGGTGAAGGCTTTTCAGCCTGACATAGTTTAAACCTAACGTCTTGTACAATAAAGTTAAAAAAGAACAATTTCTGCATTCTAATAATAAAAAAATAAAAAATGCAAATATTATATGAATTGGTTGAAGCAAATTGTTTTATCAATAATTGTACCGACAAATCATCAATTAATTGATCTAATACACTATGCTCTATAGATCTATGGATTAATAAACCAATGAGCAAATTAATCATTAAATTATGAAAGAACTAAAGAGAAATTGAATTTTTATCTATTTAAAAAAGTTCCTGAGATAAATTTGCCGGGGTCTGAGCAGTAGTGTGCATCCACCAGATGTACAGCAGCTAACCGTACATCCTTCTTCACAAGTCTTCCAATGATATCCCTGTACAGTAAACATTAAGTTTGTACAGCACAGCGAACTGTACATCCTTCTTTACAAGTCTTCCATTGATATCCCTGTACAGTAAACATTAAGTTTGTACAGCACAGCGAACTGTACATCCTTCTTCACAAGTCTTCCAATGATATCCCTGTACAGTAAACATTAAGTTTGTACAGCACAGCGAATTGTACATCCTTCTTTACAAGTCTTCCAATAATATCCCTGTACATAAAATATAAAGTACAGCAGCTAACTGAAACGTACAGCAATATCTTCTGTCAAAACGTACCATTTTGTCGTAATTGTAAAAAAATTAAGAATTCTAATTTACACATTTCAAGAAATATGAAGGAAATGAAATGAAAAATTTGACATCAAAAGACAAATGTCACCCTTGTTAATACTTTTTGACCAAAAATTCATTGATTTTCACCAACAATTATTTATGGAGTACTGTAATATTTGTTGCTAAAACGTACCGTACTGCAGTATTGGTTGCTAAAACGTACCGCACTCCAGTATTTCTTGTGAAAACGTACCGCACACCAGTATTAGTTTTGAGAACGTACCATACTGCAGTATTTGTTTTGAAAACGTGGCGTACTGCAGTATTTGTTAAGAAAACGCAACGTACTGCAGTTTTTGTTGTTAAAACATACCGTACTGCAATATTTGTTGTGAAAACGTACCGTACTGCAGTATTTGTTTTGAAAACGAGGCGTACTGCAGTATTTGTCGTGAAAACGCACCGTACTGCAGTATTTGTTGTGAAAATTTACCATACTGCATGCAGTATTTGTTGCGAAAATATACAGTACTGCAGTATTTGTTGTATATACGTACCGTACTGCAGTATTTGTTGTGAAAAGTTCAACTTGTCCCGGACAGTCAATCAGAAGGTAGGAATTTGAAGCCAATTGTTCTATTCGATCCATCAACCAACTTAACAAAAAAAAATATTACATTATATTTATTTACAACTACTTCACAGGGAAGATTTGGGAATTTTACTTAACCAATGGTTCTCAAGACCAATTTTGCATACAAAACATAAAGAGCGCAAGAGGGATGTTTTGTAGGCAAAATAGATCGAGTCACAATTTTATCGTCTTTAGAGATGAAAATGCGCGAATTTTTTCACGGGTGGTTATTTTACATACCTGTCCAAAGAAACTTTAAGTAACTTAACGTTGTTGGGGTAATCATGGTAGGTAATGTTGGCCAAAAGACAATAAAATTTATAAATAAATAATATTTAAATAAATGCACAATTCTATTGAAACCTGAAGTTTTCCCTCAAGAACTCCATACAATAAATCAGCCCTCCATTGGGTCCCAGTTTTACACTATCCATAACCTAGGTAGCATAAAAACAATGGTAGATAATAGGACTGTAAACGTAATTTCAAGGAACTCTTTATTTCAAAGATGGCAGTGCCCAATTCACAACGGTATCCTAACTACCCTTAAAAGGTTGGCTTATCAAATGTGAATTAGCTATATCAATGTTTATAATATTGAAAGCTGATTTTTTTCAATTGTGTTTTCTCACCTGAAGAAAATTGCGCTTTGTAACTACAGGAAAACGTTTAGAAATTATCAAAAATAAAACACCTAGAAAAATGACAATATCTTCCTCATTATTATCAAATAAAGTTTTCAAGGGTACCATTGTGAATCGGGCATTGTCATCTTTGCAAGAAGGGTCACTTGAAATTACACTCACAGTCCCATTAACATAATTTTTTGATCAGCCCTATTTCCATTTTCAAATATTTTAGGGTAAAACGTTCAACCTGTAAATGAGAATAAAACTTTTAGGGAAGAATCAAAAGAAATATCGATTTTACAAACTTAACCCATCATGAAATTTGTTCAGCAATTCCTGATAATGATTACCTCCTCTAATTGAATAAGGTCTGATATGTCGATATCTGCTTTGTATTCTACATTCTCATTCGCCGGATCTATAATTGATCTTTTCATAAATATGTAAATATTTTGAGACTTACTTCGTTTTGATAATTACAGGTTAAAGAGTTCTTAATGATATAAAAAATACAGAAAACTGATTATTTAATCGCTATTGTAGAGCAGACTGGTTTCTTATTGTTTAAGAAACTTAATATCATTAAAGCAAGCTATTAGTTATTTTTCAACTAGCTAATTTACAACACAAGGGGTTTTACTAGTCTTGATCTATGACTAAAAAAGAATACTGATTTTTCTTAAATTCTTTTTTAAACCTTTTTCTTTTATTTTTAAAAGCAAAAGTTATTTTCTATTTGGATCTATAATAAACAAGTAATATTTTAAAAAACCCATAAATGCAGTTGATATACACACTGCTGAAAATGGTCCATCAGGTTACAAGTCAAAACTCCTAGACATCTTTCTTCAGAATATGTTAATATGGAGTCTACTGAATTATAATCTCAATTTTCAGAAAATGCCACCTAGGGAATTTTCCCCAAATCCAGAAATCAAGTTAATTTACAAGTTTAAAAACAAACGTAAATTTCGTGTAAAGACTTTACTAAGCTTCTTCTGGTTTTTTTGCGATATTTTTTTAACTGTTAATGGCAGGGTCCTATGTCACTTTTTGTTAACAGTCATAAGACATATTGTAGTAAAAAAACAAAGCCCTAAATCAACTGCCTGACTGACTAGATACGGCCTGAAAAAGTCTTTTAAGGATTTCATTTAAAAAACCCTTTTTAAAGCAGTACTTAAACCGAGTTCACTTGTGGCTTTGATTTTTACTAAAACATGTTTTAAGATTGTTCACAAAATTTAGAGACAGTGAATAAAATATCGCAAAAAAACAGAATCAACTTAATCAAGTCTTGAAAAATATATTTAACGTTTGTTTTTAGACCTGAAAATGCACTTGATTTCTACAATATCTTAAAAATTAATTTACTCAAAATTCCTTCGATGGCATTTCCTGAAATTGAGATTATAATTCACTAGACTGCATAGTTAGGCGTTTTGATTTTAAACCTGATGGTCCCTTTTCAGCAGTGTGAATAGTAAGAAGATAAAGTATCTTCCCAGAATTTGGTTTTATTACGAGAAAAGCATTTACCTAAATTAATAATTGCAACTTTTCTTCCAAGGTTTCGTAATAGTTCCGCCATACTACCGACATAGGTAGTTTTACCAGAGCCAGGGGGGCCTAATTAATCAATCAAATTTGATCAATTTAAGGAAGTATCACCGATGATTTGATATGAATAATGGATATGAGGCAGACGTATAATTTTGAAATATTGTAAGTGGTTGCGTAGCAGCAGTACAATCTATTCTTCAAGCATGGCATTTTATCCTCTGGGAATATTGCTTATTTATCATTTTGTTTATGTGATAACACCAAATGTGTACTGCAGCGTTAACAATGTATGCTGAAAATGTAATTAATGAAAGTTAATCAATGCAAATAAAACAAAGGTAGGAAAAACCCCAGACTAAGTAATAATCTGTAATTAAAATGTGTTTCTTCTGAAAAAATATTTTTGCTGTTATTTTTTTAGTAAAAATATATAATTTTTTTTATTTCATCTTTTGGTAAGTCATTATAAAAAGCAATGACTGAATAGTTGAAAATTTGTTAAATAAGTTTTCATAAAATTAAAATGATTCCTATAACAATTTGTCCAAATCTTGTTTGATCCATGCTTAACAATTTTAGTTGTTAAACTTTTCAACAACAAACTTCACCAATTCTCTAAACAAAATATTCTAACCAGCTGTATACTTCAGTAAAAACTTGATCTTTCAGTATTCTTATTTGATTGATAGTTCTATAGATTTTATGAAAATATAAACCAAAAACTATTCAAAAGATTTGTATACAATAGAAGTTTGTGAAGTTCGTGGGATGAACTTAATATAATAATATAAAGTAACTCTTTATTTTAATGTAAAAAAGGACGATTTTTGTAATAATTAAAAAATACGAATTTTTATCGGTGGTTAGAAAATGTTCCTTGTTTTGTCGTGATCCAGCTGTTTGACCGCTAGGGTGAGTAAAACCGGTTTAGTTAGCTTCAGCTGCTCGGCCAGTATTCGAGAAAACAATAGGATTTCTTCACTTTCAGCACCTGCCAATATTCAAAATTAAAGGGACCGTTCACTTATTTGGGTATTTTTAGGGTTAAACTAAATGACTTTTCAGCTATTCATTTGTATTAGTCTTATTTTCCAAAGATAACTGTAGCCGGAGAAAAATGCCAATTTATCAGAATTTGAAGATATTTTTTGTCATAGTCATGGATGTTTAATAATTTACCAAGAATAAATTATCCTGTAGTATCAAAAAGTTATTTTATTTTCCAAAATTGTTCATGAATTTTCTATTTCAAAGATTATTGTCAGCCGGAGAGATTATTTAGAGTGTTTATATCTAAATAAACAATTTAAAATTTTTAGAAATAAAAAAAGAAATCTAAAAAACTAAAATTAGGGAAAGCAAGTTTATAAAATTCTCTAGGGCGATTTATTTCTTAATAACTTTCAATCGATCAATTGAACAAAGTTTGAAAAATTAACTTATCTTTTTTAATGTTATTTTTAATACAATATTTAACTGAACATGCACTTTGTCAACATTTATTTATAATTAGTTTACCAACATACCAAGTAAAGTATTTACAGTGTAGACGCTTCTTCCGCTTGAACCCTCGACAGCGTTCCTAACTGTATCTTTAGATATCTCAACAACTGTTCCTAGTTTCCTAGATACAAATTAAACATTCTTCAAAAAATCTACTTATAATAGCAAGGAGTCTTTTTGCAGGTCTGAAGAATATAAAAAAACTAGCCTATTTGTACTGAAGCGGAATATGGAATATGGATTGTTTGGTGTTAAAAAATCTGAACCCATGTGTGAAATGGTGTTTATCTACAGTGCTTAATCTGGACATTAACTGTAACAATGTCATATTTCAGGCGTTCAATATCTTGGAAAATCCCCCCCTTATTGGGTGTATGTATTTTTTGGTTTATGTAAATGTAAGTATTTCAATTATATTTACTAACAATATTTACACCATTTGACACCCCGAATGCAGTATATATTCGTTTAGTACATTTTCACTATCACACAGAAGGTATAATTTGTTCCAAAGTATATTTTCCAGCTCAATCCCATCGGGATCAGATATGGAATTTTATCAACCACATGATAGAAATAAAATAAAAATATTTACCAACCTTAACTTCAGTATTTCTTTGTGGAACCGGGTATTGTGTCTCCTCTAATAAAGAAGACATTTTACATTCTCTGAAAACATTTCAGGTAAAATATAGGGAAAACCTTAGGACATTTGTAACAAATAAGTGAAGACTAGATTTAGAATTTTATTTCTTTAGTGTCAATATTGATTTAATTTCAGAGTTAGTAAGTTTGCCAAATTGAACTTCATCACACTAAATATGATTTTATCTTTAAAAAACAAAATTCAACGCTGCTTTGTTATGAACTACTGCTAATTGAATGACTAAGTTTGGGTTGATTGAAGTCTATCGGCCATACTCGACAAATCAGTTTTCCTCGGACCAATCCTTAACATTTTAGGTTAATTAAAGAAAACCTAACTTTAATTTTTAGCTCCACTGTCAACAACTGCATATTTAATAAATACTAGCTAGAGTGCCCGGCCTTGGCCAGGTTTATATTACTTATATTTTATATTTATTTTACACATAATGCTTCACTTATATATATACTAGGCTTTTAGGGCGCTTCGCGCCCATCTTCTAATTAAATTGTGAAAATGTTCTTTTTCTTTACATTTAAAAAAAAATAAAAACCCTGGTGACAATTTAAAATATTTAAAGATAAATGCTTGATCTCATTTAATTTTAGTTTACGATCATCACAGGATATACAATATTAAACAAATATATCCGTAGATCTCCTCAAGATGGAGACAATGCTTCGATCCAGAGATTAACAAAACACAAGTTCTGATCTCAGATCTCTTATTTACCTGAGTTGTGTTAGAACAAGGAGAGTTTTGTTGCTAAATTCTGTAATGACAAGATCGGTGTGTAGACCCTGGATTAACCTTCCGAAGGATCGAGTGTTTGGGCCCTGGACCTTCTAAACAATAAATATCCTATACGACGGAATAGTAGGTTATCAATAGATTTTGCATTAGCCCACTTGTTTGAAAATCGCGAAAATGAACGCGATCCTAAATATAAGTTGTTGCAAACAAATAGAATTACTTGTTCATAACAGTGCAGAATTCTTTGTTAAACTCTCCTCCTACAGACAGACAAACAGACGAGCCAAATTTATAGATAGATGCCAGCTGTAGCTGGCCAAACGACTGGACCGAATGGGCTGAATTTTTTTTTGAGGGAACCCTTGAGTACTCCGGAAGTAACATAGGCTAAAAAATTTCACGGGCTACACCGCACAGTGCCTCAAGGCTAATGAAAAACAGCAAAAACCCTAAAATCAATGTTTCTAAATGGATTTCAACCTTTTTTGGATCAAAATACATTAAAATTGAATCAAATTTGAAAATTCTGAAGTTTTTTCCCACTAACTCAATATACTTTTCTGTAAGAAATGCCCAGAAAAATCCCAGACTTTGAAACTTTCAAGATTCATTTCCTCAAAAACGTGCTAGTTCGGGGCGGATTTCATTTGGCGGGCATTCCTGTATATATTCAAGATACTTACCCATCAAAATTCAGGGTGGACTAGTGAGGACATTTTTAGAAGAAGTAAATATTGTGAATTTTTTTCTGGAAATTTATAATTTTTTCTCAACTTGTGAAATTCGAATATTAATTTTTGGCGTCAATGTAAGTCCAATATCAGTCACTCACCAGATGATATTATATATATATACATATGATGTTCACTGAAAAAATTAAAGATAATTTATTGAATAATGACCATTTTGTGACGATTTTTAGATCTACATGAAAACTCTAAAATTTATAGTGAATCTAAGCCCGCATACAACCTGCATATAACAGGCTCACGAAAAGAGTGAAAATATACAATATCATATAAAATGGGTTTACCTTGTTCAGTATGCTTAAAAATATCAAGATAAAGTAAAAAAATAAAATAAAAAAATAAGAGTTTTTGCCCCTTTTTCCTTATTCTGAGGCACTGTGCGCCGGGCATTTTAGCTAGTAGTATTAAACTATCATAATTACTTCCGCCGTTTACCTGCACTTGGTATTAAATCATGAGTTTAGATCTGAAGTGGTCGGCGTTGCCCTTGAAATTCCAAAAAGTTGGAAATTTGTTTAGCCTATGTCACCCCTGGGGCACCAGTGCATGGCGTTGGGAAACTTGATAGAAAGACATTTCATAGAAAGAAATTTCATAGATAGGACATTTCATAGAAAGAGAAGATTTTTAAATATGAAATTTTATTTTCTTCGATTTTTCACAGACAAGGAAAAATCTAATACAACTAGGCTTTTAGGGCGCTTCGCGCCCATCTTCTATTTCAACTTTTAATTGTGACTTTATCTCTGAGCATCTTCTCTTTGTACAGTATAAAACAAAAACAAAAAAAGTTTGCGGATTTTATAATATTTTTTGGCGCATTTTCAAAATTAAATAAAAAACTTTTAAACACAAATTTTTAAAATTTTGATCATTCGTAAACCTTCCCTGGGGTCACGTGAGGTCACACAAAAAATTTGGCCCGATCGGTTCAGCCGTTTTGACGTTTATTGGATACAAACAAACAGACAAACATACAGACAAGCCAAATTTATATATAGATGCTCCCCATAAACATTGCTACAAAGGAAATAAATAAAAAAAGCATTTCATATGAAGAGTACTTTCTTCTATTCTTAAGAACTTAAAATTCAACTTATTCATCTGTCAATAAAATTTGTTCACTAATAATGCTTTTGTTGAATTAAATTGCTCTAGTGAATTTTTAAAAATCGGCAAAACAAAATTGGAAAAACTGCAACTTCTCATTTTTTTTTTTTAACAATGTAGAAGGAAGACAAGGCCTACATTTCATAGATAAGACTTTTCATAGACAGAGAAGATTTTTCATAGACAAGGGAAAATATGAAAAGAAGAAAAAAATATCATCTGTAAAAAAATAATCTCCTCTGTCTATGAAATGTCTTATCTATGAAATGTCCCATCTATGAAATGTCCAATCTATGAAATGTCCAATATATGAAATGTCTTTATATATGAAATGTCTTTATCTATGAAATGTCTCATCTATGAAAAATCCTATCTATGAAATGTCCTATCTATGAAATGTCCTGTCTATGAAATGTTCTATCTATGAAATGTCCAATCTATTAAATGTCCTATCTATGAAATGTCCTGTCTATGAAATGTTCTACCTATGAAATGTCCTATCTATGATATTGAAATGTCCCAACGCCACAGTGCATTCTCTTAATAAATTCAGCCAATTTTGTCAAGCTGTTTTGCCAGCTCTAGAGAACATATTTATATATCCTGAGGCTGAATTTAAAGAATTTGAGCCGCAGATCATATCTAGTTGGTTCCATTTAAAATTGTATTCCATTTTCAAGATTTAAGCCGGCGCTCAATTGAAACCGGGTTTTGGGAGATTTGACACGCAGCTTAAATTCATTAATTTGGGACACTGAAGAAGCATGACACATAATGTTGAATGTTGATACAATAAAACTTCAAATCGTTTGTTGAAGACTCTTTTTATATACAGTCCTAATCAGAACGACTTTATAATCTAATTTTACAAATATGATAACCGATAACCACAAAATGGCTCTAATAATGCTTTTGTTGAATTAAATTGCTCTAGTGAATTTTTAAAAATCGGCAAAACAAAATTGGAAAAACTGCAACTTCTCCTTTTTTTTTTATCACTGTAGAAGGAAGATAATGTTGATACGATAAAACTTCAAATCGTGTGTTGAAGACTCTTTTTATATACAGTCCTAATCAGAACGACTTATAATTTAATTTTACAAATATGATAACCGATAACCACAAAATGGCTCTCGTCCGGCCGTTTCAAAAATGTGGTCTGTGTTTTTTGAGCATTTAAAACTACCAGAAATATAATTGTAAAGACGCCTGATTAACTGTCGATTAATTCCGGGTCTTTCTGATCATGACTGTTTATATATTTATATGTTCAGAATTTCAGCTACACTTTTACATATATATTTCAGGATATGTTATATATAATATTTATATGAGCAAAGAGCTTTATTTCATCATAAAATTAAGTCCAATTTCTTTGCAAAAAGACGAATATCCCGAATCCATTATAGTTGTTCATTACCTATAGGGATAGATCCGAAACTTCTAGAATCTCTAGAATCAGATAAATTATCCCCTTGCAACCAAATCTAAATATATTATCATGCGCCAACTTTTGTTTAATTTTCCTCTCAACTAAAGTTCATTTATATTGATATTAGGGACTGTCATCGTAATTTCAAGTGACCTTTCGTTTCACGTATTATATGCCCGATTTACAACAGGGCCCTTAAATAATGAGAAAGGAATCGTTGTTTTCCTACCTTAACATTGATATAGAGAAACAACATATGAGCTCAAACAGCTGTTGGTCTTTAAATGGAGGGTCACTTGAAATTCTATTAATTTGTATTGTGTTATTCAAAGTAATAGCACATAAGACATATTTAATAAATAAAAGTATTTCTCCAGGCCAGAACTTTTGAAAACTAAAAAAAATCCTAACTCACCCGACCAGCTGGAACAAATGCTTCTAGGCCAGTGTGGTTTGAAGGCACTCTGTCACCTGCTATACCTAAAATGTATTAGATTATTTAAAATTGTCAGAAAAAAACTGTAGATAAATAAATACTTGCAAATATTCTCAATGAAACATTGATCTTAAAGGATGGTAACGCGTAATTTCAAGCGACCTTTCTCGTTTTTCTAGGTTACAAGTTTTTAATTCTAATAATTTCCACATGTTTTCCAGCAGTAGAAATGCACAAGTGCTTTTTGTAAAGTAACAGCATTTGAAAATTATCAGTTTCCAAAATTCAAAAAATTCATATCTAATTCATACTTAATCATGATCAGACAAAGCTTTTTAAGGGTACCGTTGTGAATCGGGGATTACCACCTTAGCATGTAATCATTTGCAATTACGATTCCAGTCCCTTATGAAAACCTACCTACAATACGTTTACATATGTTTTCTCTGGGCTCTGTTGGATTTCTAAACAAACAGAGGGATGCTATATCGTTTGCACTAAATCATAAACAGGTTTGTATTACGATTGAGCATTAGTTTAAGTGAACACAAATCGAGCTTTACTGTGTTCAATTGGACTAAAATTTCATTTTCCTGCCAGGAATATTTTATTTTCCCGCCAGGAATATTTAGTACAAATGATCATTGTTGCAACTGATCTGGAGTACCTAAAATATTCTAATATGAAATACCTAAAATATTTGTTCAAACAAACTAATTTTTTTTTGTAATTATTAGTGCAAATGAGTTTCCAACAAAAAATTTGTTCAAGCCGACTAATGTTTTTCTGTATATATATTAGTGCAATTGAATATCAGTGAAAATGAACTTTTTCAATACAAATTTTGTTCAAACGGACTAAATTTTTTTTTCATTGAACAATTTTACTTTATGAGCAAAATGCTGAAATTTTGAATTCTTAGTTCGATTTAACATTTTTTTTGTTCGTTTGCACTAAAATGTGTTCATTTGCAATAATTAGGGTAAATGTGCAAAATGGTGAAATTTTAGATTTTGGTTTGATTGAACATTTTTTTGTTCATTTGTTCTAAAATAAGTTTAATTGCACTAATTATAATTTTTGAGCAAACATGGTGAAATTTTAAATTTTAGTTTGATTGAACATGTTTTGTTCATCTGCACGAAAATATGTTCATTTGTATACTAATAAGAATTAATGTGTAAAATGGTGAAATTTTAAATTTTAGTTTAATTGCACATTTTTTGTTTATTTGCACTAAAATATGTTTATTTGTATTAACGTCGTTGTAACCCACACTTTTAGCTTTAGCACAATTGAACATTTTTTGTTCATTGCTATTAAAATATGTTCGATGGAGCTATTAATTAAATGAGCCAAATTCCACTAGAATTTAAAAAGATAGTTCTCCACGTGCTTAAAAAATTTTCCACTCGGATTTTAGTTTGATTGAACAATGAAGTGTTCATTCGCACTTACTCCGTATGAACGTTACTCCGAATGTACATTAGTCAGATCAATCATTACTGCAAACGATATTTCACCAACAGGGGTATATGTTTTCTAAGGGTTGTATATTTAAAAGAAGGAGATGGGGGGGGGGGGGAATGATTTTCAAAGATGCCTGGTGGGAGCAGGGGACCCCCCCCCCCACCCCCCGGGGGGACATTTACAATTGTTATTTTCCTCAGTTTGATACAATATAAACCCCAGCAATGGATTCAGGACTAATAATGTGAAAATAGTAGAGATCTTCCTTTATTATTAGAATAATTCAATTTATATTGTTAATGAACAAAAGTTACCTTGCAATTACAATGTCTCCTCTGCTAAGATTATAAAGGTTTAAACGACCACTGGGACAGCATAGTACAATTTCACCTATATAAAAAATAATATAAAAAAATCAAAAAAAAACAATGATATCTCAAAGTTATAAATTGTACAAAAAAAATAAACAAATATTGGGGTTTTTCCTCTTATACGATTTTAGGACCCGGCCCCCCCTGGGCCGAACGCTACGGCTAGGACATGCTAGGGGGTCAAGCGGCGCGGCTAGGACAGAATATATGAAGTCATTTTAAGTTTTAGGTTTAGGTTAAGACAATTTTTGGGCCGAGCGCTACGATTAAGAAAGTCTAGGGGGCCGGACGCTGCGCACACATGACCAATTTTATCCATGTGTTACATAAGAGATCCATGAACAAAATTGAAAGGAGGTGGGGGCGGGTCCAAAAATCGTTAACTAGGAAATTACCTAAATTTAGCCCTCATTGAAAGCACAGTTAAATTTTAGTCCGCAACCCCCCCTTCCCCCCAACATTACATGACCTGGAGTGAACTGGGCCGCTTATAAATTTTACTAAAAAACACCATTGTATTACAATAATAAAGTGCATTCAAAGCTATTCTGAAATCTCTTGAATTCAAAGAAATGTACAAAATCCTTTGCATGGTAGAAGTGGTGGTGGTGGGGGCCTGGGGTTGCTGAATATTGAACTCTATCTAGGGATGTATGTCTTAAATATTTTTCTACCTAGTAAAAGTAGTAAAATATACGGTGTCTTTGCATTATACTTACCGTCTGTTAAAGTAGGTTCCATTGATTTCTCCGTAAGAAGCCAGACATCGAAACCGTACAGCGTAAATGTTTTGATAACACAACCGGCAATAAACAGCTTCTTACCAACAACAAACAAGCGTCGTACATTCTCCATACACTGATAAATCTAAATAAAAAACATCATACAACTAGATTTTAAATTCCTATATTCGAATACAACTTATTGTAAACGTCAGAGTGTAATGTAAGGAAATGAATGAAAAAGTCATGCTTTGTATTTTTTAAGTTAAAAAAGACTGCGCAATGGCCGCGTAAAAATAAATATTTGTAATAAATCGTCTTTTATTTTCCTAGCAATTTATTCTACCAATAGGAGGTCGTAGCTTCAAACATGTCGGCGGGTAAATTCAAACAAGTTGGATTAAACAGCTGACAGTTGTATTTTGAAACAAGAATTTGTAGTTAATAAGTTATTAATGATTTGGAATCTTTATTTGACATATAAGGTGCTCGCCTTTGGATGCAAATAGAAATAAACGTTAATTAATCAATCAATGAAACCGAAAGAAATGTATTATTGGCAAATTATTTCTTTATTTTAAATCAAGGTACGCANGGCCAAAAATCGCTCTCTAGGAAATGACCATCTTTCATTATGTAGATAGAATATTGGAGATTTATTTCAGATTACTTTCACGTCAAACTAAAGTAAATTGCACTTAAGAATAGCTTTGTACGTGTTTTCAATCATGGATCATCTCATAATGAAGAGCTATTGAGAGAAATGAGAATAACAATAGTGTTATGAATTTTCTAATATGGAACCAGATAAATTAGCTTTTCTCATGGTTGAGTGTAAAGTAAAACTAGAGGAGCTACAAGGTCACAAAGTTGTACCGGTGGTATCTCATGAATTTTACCTTATTCTTTCTAGTTTGCAGGGAGTTGTTTAGTATAAACAATACTTATTGGATATTTAAGACCAAGAAAACCATTAAACTTCAAATGACTTGAATTATCTGTAATATATACTATTTCAGACAAATATGCTGTTTTTGTACTAAACATTGAGTTTAATATAAGGAAATCTACATCACAAAAAATGGATGCAGAACGAGTTGATATAGATACCAAGAGGTAAGTTTATTTGACCTAAAGGTAATTTTTTTAACCTTTTCATTTGGGAGAAAAGAGTTGCATGCTTGTAAAAATATCGGACAGAAATAAAGAAAAAGGACAATTTCACTATTAATAATACTCTATTTAGGCAAGAAAACTCTGCATATGAATATCTGTGTCACCTAGGAAAATAAACATGATTTAAAATTTAAAATTATTTTGTAAAATAATAATTATCATTATCTGTTTTTAAATTATATGTTGAACAATATTATGTTTTGAGCAGAGGAAGCAAAAAACTGGATTTCAGAATGTATCGGCGAAAATCTTCCGCCTGCAACCGAGCTTGAGGCGAACTTTACCAACGGCGTATATTTAGCTAAACTCGCACATTTCTGTGCCCCGAACTTAGTACCACGAAGCAAGATATTTGATGCTGACCAAGAGAGGTTTCGTAGATCAGGCCTACATTTTAAACACACTGAGAATATAAACTTTTTCCTTCAGGCAGCTAGGCATGTTGGCCTCCTAGAGGTAGAGTTTCAGTAAACAAATTGTATTTTTAAGAATAACTATTTTCAGTGATTCTGTCCATTGTGTTTTAACAATTTTGTATCTAAATTCTCAATCTAGATATTCTTGCCGGAAACGACGGATATTTATGACCGGAAGAACATGCCACGTGCAATATTCTGCCTGCACGCTCTAAGTTTGGTCATGTACAAAAATGGTAGCGCGCCTAGGATTGAGGATCTGTTCGGTCGAGTTCAGTTTACAGATGCAGAAATTACACTTATGCAGGTTAAAAAAAAAATAAAAAATCCATTATTTTACGATTTCACGCGGATCTAACAGTTCGGTTCTCATCCCAGGAACCTGAGACTTTCGATCACAATTTAACTTTTTAACAGATTATTTTCGCCTTTTCTCTTAAAAACTTTTTTGTCGCGGATGCGTTTTAAATTAAAAAAGTATAAAAAGACAGCTGCTGAAGTTTTAAAAGTAGTTGAATTATAAACCTTTGTATCTTCTGACAATGGGCTAATTGTTGTAGGTAAAAAGGTCCAGTTAGAGTAGGAGTGGGACGGTGCTTCCCATCCCTGCCGGCGGTCTGGGGGGTTCATAACGGGACCTCTTTCAGATTTCTTTTCCTTATAGTTTCCTTCCTTAAACCAAGACGCGTTTAATTCAATTAGAAAAAAAACAGAACCCATCTCTCCCTGCTTAGTCCGGCGTGTTTTGTGTACTTCCAGGGAAAAAATACATATACTCAGTGGCAAAAAAGTCAAACTTTACACCAAAACAGAAAACTTAAGAGAAAATTGATAAATAAGATAAGAAACCCATCTAATCATAAGTGCCAAAGCACTGGAAAATGAAAATATTATATGTTCGTACACTTTGAAAAAATAAAGATATAATTATGAAAAGTGACTAAAAAGAGGCAAGAGGGGGTTTGTACTTAAGGAAATTATATTTCAAGTTATAAAATCAAATTGAGCTGTTATATACTGTTAGGATGAGTTGAACAAGGCCGGCGTTGAGCTTCCTGAATTCCGGAAGTTGGGTGTAATGCTGACCGACGATGGTGATCAAAAGAAAATGGAGGAATTATTCTCAGGTTCGATTTTAATTTTTATTTTAATCATTTCGTTTATTTCTCATTTAAGATATTATATATTTATCATAATTTATTTTAATGAAAAGTTTATATAATTAAAATTAATGATTTTTCTTAAATTACAAAAGTCCAGATTTTCCAAAAGATTGCATGTAACTATAATTTTGAGCTGTGATTAAATTACGACTCGATCTAATTTATAAGTGGACTGATCTAAATACGATTAACTTTCATTCAAGTTTGGCCCAATAAACCTGCATTTAAGACATATGCATTTTACACTAAGTACTGAATGATTTATATTCTTGAATACTATTTTTGTAGAATTATGTGGTTGTATTGAGATTCGGGATGTGGAAGGAATGTTTTCTCTGCTTCGTAATCCTGTTTCCAGACTTAAAGAAGTACACGAAGAGAACTCAAGGAAGGAACCATTTTTACTTAATATGGAAGTCATACTGTTTTTGTGATTCCAAATTATTTCTATTTCTATTTCATATTTTTTTCTCATTTTTATCATTTTCAGCGCAATATTCCTATTTTTTGTGTGTTATATCGTGCTGGTTCCCTTTTTTCTATTAATAGAAGTATATGGTTCTTTTTGTGTAGACAGTACATGTTGGTGCTACACAGTGAGTACAGAGAACTTGGTCGACCTTTCTCACAGGCAGAATTACAGGAACTTATCTCAAGGTAATTACACCATTACACTTGTAACAACTCAATTTAGAAAATTTAGGGCATAAATAAAATATTAAATATTTTCGTAAATCGAAAAAACGGTTTCACTTAAACTGTAGTATTTTAAATTCTGTGTTTTAAAAAAATGTTGTGTTTGACCTCGCGTCCCTTTTTTTAAAAGAATGGCACTATCTTGGATATTCTCTTCAATTTAATTGTTGTTTAGAACCAACCTTTTGGTCTCTCTTGAGGGTGTAAAGACCGAGGTTCTAGCCGAGGACGCTGAGGCTCTTCTGTTCCTTCTCCAGGATCCTTGTCTTGGTGTTGCTCATCTACTAGAGGCGGACAATGCAGAACTTTATCTAACTAATCTTCTGGATTATGTTGAAGGTAGTCAAGACAAATTCTATTTTCTTATTTCACTATATCATTAATACAGTTACTACAATATGAATTGTGGGCAGTATGGATAAGCTATCGTTTTAGAAAATTACAGACAAAAAAAATTATGCAAACTTTGTGCTTTGTTGTGCATAATAAAAAGGGTTATATGTTTTGAAGCTTTCTTACTTAATAAGTAATTCATATTGTTTTTTATTTTCTCCTCATTTTTAGTATTTTTAGCGCCATTTTACTCCATTTTTTTGATCCTGGTTTTTTTAGACATTAAATAAAAATGTGGGTTGGGGAAGAATATTTAAACATAGACTGGCCAGTTTTGTCCATCTTTTTGACACTTTCTACCCCAATAAAACATGAATTTTCTCCGGAATCATTCCTAATACAAATAAGTCTCCATCCATGCCCTGAAGAGTTTTATTAATGATTATTTTTTAAGATTGTGCTCCAAAAATGTCTTTAAAGGAAAACAGTGTTTACCTTGTGAAAAAAATCTTAATAATAGAGGTGTATATTTTCTTGAAAAATCACTCATTCTCTCTTTTGAAAATCTTTTTTCCTTGGAAGATAATTATGTTATTATGGTTTTATTTTCTGATTCGGGAAAAAATACTTTTTTTGGGGGATACACCCCTGCTTCATAGAATTAAAAATTACAATCAAAGTTCGTTAAACCTTACATCCTCAAGGTATGGATGAGAATGAGGTGTTGAAGAAGACGAGGATTTATGAGGCCGTAGTGTCCGCTAACCTACTCGGGAAGGAGAAGAACTCTCTCGAGCACGCTATTGCCGAAGTAAACGCAGCATTGAGACACAGGTTAAAATTTATAATGATTTTCATCTTCGTGACAAACAAATCTCAAGAACTAAAGAAAGAGAATATACCTTGACCGAAAAATATTTTTTTTTAATGCGGAACTTACACCTACTTTATTTACTCTATGAGAAAATAAAAACCGAATATTAGAATTTATAAACTTTTATTTCAAGAGATTCTCGTTGGAATTTCAAGTTAACCTCTATTCACAATTTAACCCTGAAAAGTTTTGTCTGAACAAGAATGAAATAAGTGATTTATTGATTACGTAAAAATGTCTTTGTATTCAAGAGAATAACTGTTTATTGGGGTTTGGAACATTTTCTTAAATTTTTTGGATTAATTTTGCTAAAATATTGCTAAAACTAGAGACTCGAGTAGAATATTAGAAGCTCTCCAACACCCTGCTCTCCATCTTCCTGTTGTTCTTCATCCCGCAGCTCATCTTTACTATACAGAACTTGGCATCATACAGGTAGCAATTACCAAACTCAGGTTTTTCAAGGAAAACATTATAATTTTATTTAACATCGTCCATCAAACTACATCACAGGAAAATAATAATGCAAGCGACGGCAAAACAAATTTTAAGATTTTTTTTATATAAATAAATAACCCTTTGCAACAAAGATTGAATGAAAAAAAATTTTGCCCCTGTAACAATAAACTTTATTGAGAGAGATAGTGAGTCTGATTTAAACTATATTTAAAGAGACAGTTAGTCTGATTTAAACTATAATTAAAGAGACAGTTAGTCTGATTTAAACTATAATTAAAGAGACAGTGAGTCTGATTTGAACTATATTTAGAGAGACAGTGAGTCTGATTTAAACTATATTTAAAGAGACAGTTAGTCTGATTTAAACTATAATTAAAGAGACAGTGAGTCTGATTTGAACTATATTTAGAGAGACAGTGAGTCTGATTTAAACTATATTTAAAGAGACAGTGGGTCTGATTTGAACTATATTTAGAGAGACAGTGAGTCTGATTTAAACTATATTTAAAGAGACAGTTAGTCTGATTTAAACTATAATTAAAGAGACAGTGAGTCTGATTTGAACTATATTTAGAGAGACAGTGAGTCTGATTTAATCTATATTCAGAGAGACAGTGAGTCTGATTTGAACTATATTCAGAGAGACAGTGAGTCTGATTTAAACTATATTTAGATAGACAGTGAGTCTGATTTAAACTATATTTAGAGAGACAGTGAGTCTGATTTGAACTATATTTAGAGAGACAGTGAGTCTGATTTAAACTATGACGGAATATATAAACCTCTTTTATTTCTCAACCTGGTTGCTCAGGTAAACTAAGTTATATTTAACAAGAAAATAAAAATAATAAATAAATACGTGAAATATTTTTTTTACATCGTGAGAACCAGAAAAGTGCGGAATAGAAAGACGAAAGCAATAATTAAGTGTATTTGATGTTACAAAGCAAATATATTTATTAGTAACTTATTAAATAAAATGAGGTTGTTTACACTGCACAAGTGTCTGATGTTTATTAGACTATTTAAAGTCGTAAATTAAGTCTAAAAGTCTTCTCTCTATTTCAGAGTTTTATGGTTCTCACTGTTTTACAATATTAAGGCCAGGAATCACTAGATACTCAGATTAGAGGGAAAAAATCATCTATTTTCTGAACTGAGAAGTGGACAGTTTGGTCGGTTTAACATAGCATTATAATTAATTTTGTACCCCTTTCACTAGGTTGGGATAGCAGGACTAGCTGGTGATGTGAGAGAAGTAAAGAAAGCATTAACAGAACCTGAACTTTATATACAAGGTACCTTATACATGTAGATAACAAAGCTCTTTATTCATATATATATGTTAGCTAAAGCTGGCCCAACGCTGAACGAAATTGGCTGATTTTTTTTCGAGGAAACCCATAATTACCCGGCGGTTAACAGAAGTTAAAAAATCAGAATATTTTTTCATTGTTAGACATTTTTTCCAGTGTTTTTTAAAATTCCATGGGCAACGCAGCTAGTAGACAGTATTTAGTTATTTTGTTCTTCATTTGTTTTAATTGGATCGTAAGATTGTTTGTTCTTCATTTTACTTTTCAATTTCATCCCATGTGATTCATTTTCCCCAGAATATTATCAATTCCTAATTCAGGGATTAAAGTTCCCAAACAAATTCTTTATTGGTCCTAGGAAAAAATTTAGTTTGTTTTTTTAAGAGGGGGTAAAGGGAGAACGATTTTTTACCAAAATTCATATCCCTGTTCAATTAAAAAAATCCTTTAAAATATAAAAATATATAATTATTTTTCTGAATCTTTTGATTGTTTTGATTGTTTTTATTTAGACCTAGCTAACGAGGGATTAGAACAGTATGCTGAATCTGTAATAAAACGTGTTCTCAAGTCTGGTAAACTCTTGACACACTCTGAGATACAGGAGATCATAGATAATGTTAACGATCAGTACTCACAGGATATACAGAGGTTAGATTTAATCAGAAATTTTTTCTTACTTACACTTACCAAAGAATTTGAATACTTGTGCACCTGTTTAAGTTAATAAAACGATGTTCATTTACGTCTTCGCTGTTCAACTACTTCTTTCTATTTACTAAATGGGCTACTCGGTTTCGTAAGAGTGGCATTTTATTTTTTGTTTCTTGCAAATAGTTACGGGTCGCTTGCACTCCTTGCATTTTGTTCAGAACTAAAAATTCAATGAATTATCTTTTATATGGTTTCATTTTATTTTACGTTACTTGCAACCACTTACGGGTTGCTTGCACTAAAAAATCAAAGAACTGCGGCTTAAGTATTTAATTTTTAATGTCTTTTAAGGTTCCACCCATCAGAAGCAATAGAAATAAAATTTAACTTTTAAAATTGAGGCCCATGGGGGAGTGGGTACCCTGGGGGTAACAATTGGCTAAACAAATTCTCAAAGTGTCCCACGGGCAACGCCAAGCACTTCAGTTAGTATAATATGATATTTTTAAATATTATTAAGGTTGAAGTATATAGAGCGGGTGAATAATGCTGTGCGAGGAGGTGGAGAAGGATTAGTTGAAGCTCTGGAGGGTTTAGGGTTCAAGATATCTAGTAGGGAGGAGATACGCTGCTTTCAGGAGCTTATTAATATTCAGTCCAATAAGTCACAGGTATCAAACAAGTTTCAGGAAACAAACAAGTTAGAGAAAACAAACAAGTTTCAGGTAACAAACAAGTAAGAGAAAACAAACAAGTTTCAGGAAACCAACAAGTAAGAGAAAACAAACAAGTTTCAGGCAACAAGCAAGTTAGAGAAAACAAACAAGTTTCAGGAAACAAACAAGTAAGAGAAAACAAACAAGTAAGAGAAAACAAACAAGTTTCAGGTAACAAACATTTTTCATGTGACAAACAAAATTCATGTAACAAACAAGTTAGAGATAAAAACAAATTTCAGGTAACAAGCAAAGAAGAGAAAACAAACAAGTTTCAGACAACAAACAAGTGTCCGTTAACAAACAATTTTCATGTAATAAAAAAGTTTCAAGTATAAAAATTTCATGTAAAAAAAAAATAGAGATGGAAAACAAGTTTCCTGTAAGAAACAAGTTTTAGGTTATTCACAAGTTGCATATTTACAAACAGTCACATTATAACAAACAAGTTTTATGTAACAAACAAGTTTAATGTAACAAACAAGTTTAATGTAACAAACAAGTTTAATGATAACAAACAAGTCACATGATAACAAACAAGTTTAATGTAACAAATAAGTTTAATGATAACAAACAAGTCACATGATAACAAACAAGTTTAATGTAACAAACAAGGCCATTAAATTAAATTTAACATTTCTACCAAAAAATTGGATTTGCTTTTGTTGTAGATTGAAGAACGGGAAATGGAACTATGGCTGGAGGATATAGAGGAGGCATATAGAACAGTTCAAGATCTAGCAAGTAGGAGCTTTATGCCTTTTTCTTAAACTTAATTTAGCTTTTAGATAATAATTTTAAAGGGTGGCCAAAATGTAGGGATTGTACGGTTTTTTATTTTTATCAAAAAATTGTACGGAATGTACAAAGAATGTCTCAATTTCAGGATTTTTAATCCGGAAAACATTTTTTTTTTCGATTTTGATTCAAGAAAAGCTAATTTTTGCATGAAAATTTTCTAAAAAATTTCCGTCAAAATTAAGTTCAGCTTAATATCTTCATTCCGAGGACCGAATTACATTAGGTTGATTGTTGATGTAATTGACAAATAAAAATTCATTCTTTCATGTTTTCAAAAATATGAACCAGAAGTGTTCATTCGAGAATATTTTCCAGAAATACATGATGCCCATTGCCCAATGATGGTACTTAGGGAACATTTTTCGTTTAATTTGCATTATCAATCAGTTATTTCCAGATGTAATTTTTTTTTCTATGTCGCATACTTTTTTTGTTACAGCTACTTTGTAATCACTTTTTGACCAGATTTAGATAAAATATTTTTTTTTAAAAAGGGCAGTGCAATGTACCGATTGATAAAAATAGCTAATTTTTTTCGGCTAGGCAAAGTTCGCATAAAATATGTCGGTACCATAGCTTTCTTTTATTTATTTTTAAAAATGCAAATTTTACTTTTAAATTGTCCTAGTTCAAAGAATAATTATCGATAATCCAAAATTTTGGCTGAAAAAGAAAAAGAAACCTGAGATTATTAGTTTACTTTTTTAATTAATAAGAATCTATCAATTTTTTCCTAATTTAAAAACACTTGAAAAAAAGACGGTGGAAAGTTAAAAGCTTGAAAACACCGGGCAGTGTCTTATTGTAACATAAAAAGTGTTAGTTCCAAAAAGAATAAAATTCTCAAACTGAAGAATTATGGTCCATCCATTATAAACAAAATGGTATTAGGGATTAGCTTATTTTTTAATCTTCTTTCTTTTTTTATAATGCAGTCACTTCCTAAATATGAAATATCTTTTTTTCATTTAAAATTCAGATATATCTGAAATTGTTTAATTACCCGAAAAAAAGTGCAAAGAGTCGGACTATAAAAGTTAATACCAACCAATGCTGGTTTTCTTGTCATATTATACACGTCCCAATAAACATGGGAATTATGAAGTCGTCATGATTTACGTGTACAATGTACATGTTTTAAGCTTTCCGAAAGTGGTCTGCCTTCGTTGATTCTTTGAAATTGAAAATCAAAGACTTAATTCTCATGTTAATTGGGAACACTCTGTAGACTGCTGAGTGTTGATAAAATGCAAAAGTTTTTACAAAAATCATCCTAACTTTAAATCTAATAAAATGTTTAGGTCTAGGATTACTTTTTTAATGCATAGGGCTATTCATTATTGCTAAATAATGAGCTTTAAGCTTAGACAAATAAGGAAACCCAATTCAGAAAATGAAAAGAAAAGCTTACATAATAGTGCAAACAGAAGCAAGCAGATTTTTAAATTATATTTTTTTATTTATCATGATTTATTTTCTTACAACTTTATCATTTTTATCATCTGTACACTGCACAGTGTACCGTTATATGTACATTGTACAGAGGTCATTTATGTTTCAGATACATTAATAAAGCAATGTAAGGTCAACAAGCCTTTGCTTACATTTAAATACAAATGAATGTCTCATCTATATGTATATATATATAATATAGTATTTTCAACTTTTTTCAGTTTAAATACACATTTTAGATGTTTAAATATATATTTCTTCCAAGACAAAATGTTTCATGGGTCTTACCCAATCATCAGTTGGAATAAAACTGATACTGGGCATTTTTTACAATGATTTCACGGATTTTTACAGAATATGATAAAAATTGTTTTACATTTAAAGTGATAAATATTGTTTCACTTTAAAAAAATCTTATTGAATCTCATTTATATATAGATGAGACAGGGACATGGGACATGGGACATGAAATTATCTGCTATGTTATGAATGGAGGTTAAATATTGTAGAATGCCGTGGATAAATATGAATTTATCTCCAGGTGAAGCGGAGAGTATAGCCGGTGCCTTGAGAGGAATAAACAGTGCAGCAGAGTATGGAGATGTCAACGGTGTCCTATCCTATCTTTTCAATAACTGGGAACTCTTTGGACTTAGAGATAGGTATATTGTTTTAACATAATCTTTCGTTTTAACAAGAAAACGTAGTTCAACTAAATTATTTTTTTAAGTCAATGCGTCAAAATGATAATTTAAATTCTAGATATTCAACTTGACAAAACTTGAAAGTCGACTTCTACACATTTCCTTTTAACTATTATGCTATAAAAGCACTATGTTTAATACAGTTTTAGTTAAACAAAAAATTATAATGTACAATGATTGTTTTTCATTTACGCGCATTTGTAAGTAATAGTAACTGGAAACCTCGAACTGAGTGCGAAAAGCAAGTTTAAAAACCATATTTTTTATCAATATCTATACCGTATTTACATATACAATACTTACATGGTCAAACATCTTCATCAATTTAATTTTGAATAATTTCAATTTTGAATAAATTCAATCTTATTTAGACCTGAAAGAAAAGATGGAGCGGATATCTTGAAAGGGTTTCAACGAAGGATGGTTGGAAAGCGAGACGGTCAACATAGTTGGGTCAAACACTACTTTCAGGTCAGATGAGTGGGGAAGGCAAGCGGCTATGAGCCCCAACATTTTTCTCTTTCATGCCATATATAAGCTTTTTTGTCTTCCGGCCGCCATGAGCCACAACCGTTTGGTCTTCCATGACACATTCATTCTTTTTAATATGTAAAATTATGTTTAGGATGGAAGTGAAGTGTTTATAGAAGTTGAGGGGGGAAGGATTGCGTGGACAAAACCAAAGGTAAAACAGAGGCAATCCAATTATTCACTTATTCATTTTTTCATTTATTCATATATTGATTTCAGGGTGGCCAAAATGTACGGATTGTACGGATTGAATTTTTTTTTACCCTAAAATTGTACGGATTGTACGGATTGTACGGATTTGTTTTCAAATTGTACGGATTGTACGGATATTTATCCTGGAAAATACACCGTTTTTTTAAATTTTCACTCATTTCAGCAAATTTTTCATGAAAATAATAAAAAAAAATCTCGTCAAAATGAAGTTAGTTTAACTTATTTTCTGCATTCTAAATAATATTAGATTGATTAATGTTTCAATTGACAATCAAAATTCATTCATAATTTTCGAGATATGTCCAAGAAGTGTTTATTTGAGAATATGTTCCATAAGTACTTATTTGATTGCTTATTCAAGAAGATGTTCCAGTATCCTGTACCCAGTATCCT
>NW_019396481.1:0-2570 GCF_000591075.1 Eurytemora carolleeae | reverse complement strand
CCCCCCCCCCCACCCAGGTTAAATTCTGTCTATTTATATCCCTATATTTTACTTCCAGACACTACTTGTTAATTCCATTGACAAAATCCTTTATTAATTACAAGCTCAAGTCGATATTTTTTTATTAATTGATTTGGTTTGTTGGGATCATTGTATTCATAAATCAATATTGCGAATATACATCAGACCAGCCATAAGTTAAAATGTGATGGAGATGTAATCTTATTTATGTAGTAGTAGCACACACAAAGAAGGGGAAACCTTTAACAAGAAAATTTTTCTTAAGAATAACAGATTTCCCCCTAAAGGTTGTATATACAATCAATAATAATGAGTCTTGACTATGAATCTGTTTGTCAATCTTGGAATTTTGTTTTTATTTAATTAGTTTTATCGGTTTTACATATATTTAACATGATTTTTCTCGATTTTATCTAGGTTGTGAAGAAATTAGAAGAGGATATAAGAAGAAGAAGAGTTGCTCTTGGTCACATCAGCAAGCATACAGATGTTAAAATGTATGCCCTTTATTTTAATGTGCACTATATTGTAAAAGGCCAAATTATAGACACACAGATGGGTTTTAAGATGAAGGGTAGTAAAAACAATAATTCATGTCATGAGTCAGAAATTGGACTGCAAAAAGTGTATGATTCATCAAAACGGCTCATTTTATCTTTACAATATCAAATAATATTTTTTTCAATAATTACATCAGGCTGTAAAGTGATTTACCATAATATTCTGTTGTATTTTTGTGCTCAGGGGCCTTGTATCAACGATGCAAAATCCTTTCTTTAAAGGCTACGGCACAATGCTTAGACTTACCTAAACCAAGACTAGTTGTTCAATGTTTATCAATGTTTAAAAAATCTAGCAAAGAAGTTAAAATTTTTCCTGCTAGCTGAATATTTTAAATGTTTAGGTTGGAAAAGAAAGTAACTATTATCCAGCGAGCCTGGAGAGCTAGAAAACTTAGAGCACAGTGGAAACTTCTCATTGAATCAGGGAATTCTTGCAAAATGTTTACTACAGGGGTGTGCTCTTAAAAGATTCAGGGGTGGTTATTGATAAGTATTTATAATCGCCTATGAAAAAGTATTTAAATTGTTGTTAGGTACTTTCCCAAAGGCATTTTCCTAAAGGCGACTGGCTGCTGCGACTAGAATGGGCTAAGGGGTCGAGCGCAGCGGCTAGAACAGGCTGGGGGGTCGAGCGCTGCGGCTCAGACAGACTTATGAAGTTGTCGCTTGGGAAACTGCACACTTTGGAAGTTGCCATTTGGGAAAATACCCTTGGGAAGTTTCCACTTGGGAAAAATCCTTTGGGAAAGTACCTAGCATCTTTAAATTCTACCTTGTTTGATTTCAAAGGACACATATTAAGCTCAAGAAAATTTATTTTGTTATTCCGTCGTTTTTTTTTGGCTTCTCTCTGTTCGATCATTTTAACTTCATGCAGAATTTTTCGAATTAGGAAAGGCAGACCTGACAACTGTTGTAAAACATCTTCATCTTCTTGATGTACGAGTATCTGATGCTCAAGAGGAACTAGAGTTAGCTAGGTAGTATTTATATATTGATATATGAATAGCTGATGCTCAAGAGGAACTAGAGTTAGCTAGGTATTATTTATATATTGATATATGAATAGCTGATACTCAAGAGGAACTAGAGTTAGCTAGGTATTATTTATATATTGATATATGAATACCTGATACTCAAGAGGAACTAGAGTTTGGTCTCTTTAATGCATTTAGTTTCCGTAAGTCTTACTTGGACAGATAATCTTTTTGTGTCAAGCAAAAAGAACAAAAAGAACAAAAAACTTATTTTCTGATTGAATTTAACCTGCTTAGACCAACAAGAACTTCTAAAAAGGCAGCATATGGACCTAAAACTTAAATATATGATTACAGGGCCCGGGGAGAGCTGACGAAGTTGATGAGGAAGAACGAGAGCCTGGAGGAGGAGGTTGAGGGGATGGATAAAAAGATTGGGTTACTGGTTCAAAACAGAATATCTGTTCAGGTAAAGTATATCAATACTTGGTTTTTTTCGTGGATTTTGAAAAATCGAAATTTTTTAAGGCCAATTTTTTTTATTTTAACCATTCATAAACCTTCCCTGGGATCATGTGAGGTCCGACAAATATGAGTCTGATCTGTACTAATTGTCGGTTTTTATCTTAAAACTTCCTGCATATTGCATATTGACAATGTTTTTCAATGTCTGTATAAATGTCACTGTAAAGAATGTTAATAAATAAAAATACCTTTTACCAAGAAAAGAAATAGAAATTAAATAGAATTTAAGAATAAATAAAAGTGAAACATATTTATAGAAATTCTTGTTTTGGATGTTTTATCTCGATCAAAAAAATCCTATAGCCATCACAGCCTTATTTTACATTTTCAACGAAACTATTATGTAATGCCAATTGTATTTCCAAAGCCACCGTTATATAGTTAGCAACATCTACAATAACATGGTATTACGGCTTTGTTAAGCTTGTTATGTAATGTCAATCGTATTTCCAAAGCCGCCGTTATATAGTTAGCAAAATCTACA
>NW_019396480.1:193917-218380 GCF_000591075.1 Eurytemora carolleeae | reverse complement strand
TAAAATCAACCTTATTGTATCAGATTCATAATAACCATCCTTAACCCGTACTATCTATAGAAACAAGCTGTCATGGCAAGCTGTCATAGAGAGAGAGAATTAAAGAAATATTATCCGGTATCGCGCATTCTTAGGAGTTTTATCTATCCCCCCCTCCGCCAAGTTAGGAACCACGCCTAGGAACCACGCCTAATTTTATTGTTTTCTTTAGAGATTCATAAGACAGGATGAGACTGTGAAGACGACTTGAATGTGGTCTTTAAAGGGCTTATTTAATTATTTGACAATGCAAGAGATTAGTTTAAAGTTAATCATGAATGTAAAGAAACAGACAGTATAAATCCCGTACAGTCGTCAATATAGTCGCATCCTTTGTGGAAACCCTGTACGTCACAAGAAAGTGTAAAAATTTCCTTTTTTAAGATTTTTTCCTTTTTTTCAGCTTGATTTTTTTTGACATTCCATTAAACCTTTTAATTCTAAACTTGCCATTCAGTCTAGACCTCTGGAATCCCTCTTAATCTTAGGGATTCCTCAAACCTTATAATCCCTCCAAGACCTTAGAATCTCTGCAAACTCTGGAATCCCTTAAAACCCTAGAATTTCTCTTATTTCATGGGATTTCTTCAAAAACCATGAGTTCCCTTCAAAATCATGGGATCTCTTTAAAACCATGAGATCCCTCCAGAACCCTGTGATTCCTTAAAACCCATAACAGCCCCCCTTGATACTTTGATCTTTTCATATTCTTGTTAAGGTGCATCATGATTATCTACCGTGCACCCCAGGGGGCGCTCAGGCGCGTATTCGACGCCGAGGAATCGGAGGGAAATGGATGTACACCCACACAGTTAGGAGGGAGATGGATGAGGGAGGGGAGATCGTAGAGACCAGGTCCGTGCAGATATAATTGCTGGAAATATTTTTAATAAAAACGCAGATTCTAGCAAAAAAAACACTGAATGACAGTTATTTTAGACCGAAGCAATATAATTTTCATAGTTGTTATGAACCCTCCTCCTTAGATTTCTAATCGGAATTCCGTTGCGCGGAATTGCGCGCAACTGTTCTCGAATTGCGCGTAATTGCGATCAATTGTTCTCGAATTTGGCGCAATGGCGCTGAGTTTTGAGCAAAATCCACTTGCGTTGGAAACCCACCTCCTCCCCCTTGGACCAAAAATATTTTACTGAAAACCTCGGATGTTCAAATTCTAATCGAATATATAAAATGATCAGAAGTTAAGTGAGCTTCTAAAAACCGCGTTTCTAACAACTATGTTTTGAATTTTATCTGAAGTAATAGGTTAGAATAAAACCATATAACGCTCAAAAGTGTTTCCTTAAATGCATTGGAATTAAAGAAAGAAGACCTTGTTTTTTTTCTTACTAATTTTGAATATTAAACCATTAAAACTATTAAAAAGTCCATAAAGTGGGTCTGTCTGCATTTTAAAAATTTATGAATATGTTTTTATTTTTAGGACGAGTATAACGCGGCAAATCTATGATCAGCTGCTTTCTCAGGTTACTAATTGAATTTGCGCATTTTTCGGACAATTTTTTTTTTTGTCATAAACCATCCATAAACCTCAGGGACATTTCGGCCCGATCGGTTTAGCCGTTTTGATGCTTAAATTTGATACACACGGAGAGACAGACAGACAGGATAAGTACATAAATAGATGATCTTGTTGCGATGGGGGGGGGGGTATTTTTGATGAAGAGGTTTTGTGGGGGGTGGGTGGTAAAGGAGAAGGGTGAGGACTAAAGAGAGAAAATGTAGAGGGGGGGGTTGTATATTTTTATTATGCATGAACGATGTTCAGTAAAGTGTATTGTAGAGCAGTGTGGAGTGTGGACACAGTTTTGCATTTATCCACATATATTACAGATCATAGTTGACATAGATAAGACAAGGAAGGGGCTCCAGGTTTTATCTCAAGATATTACAGATCATAGTTGATATAGACAGGACAAGGTTCCTCTTTTGTTTTGGAGATCATAGTTGACATAGATAGGACAAGGAGGGGGCCCCTGGTTTTATCCAGAGATATGACAGATCATAGTTGATATAGACAGGACAAGGTTCCTCTTTAGTTTTGGAGATCATAGTTGACATAGATAGGACAAGGAGGGGCCCCTGGTTTTATCCAGAGATATTACAGATCATAGTTCACATAGATAGGTCAATTGGGAAGTTTCTCCAAGGTTTAAATTGCTGGGATAATTGCAAAGTAAAATTAGCAAATTAAGGATTCTGTAACAATTAAACATTGAAAATGTGTTCGTCGTTATTGTTTTTTCGTCTTTAAACCCCCCTCCCCCCTGACGTATTCCTGTAGTAGCCCCTTCACCCGACAAACCAAATATCGTTTCTAGAACGTTTCAGAAACGTTATGTAACTTGTAAGGTAACGTTGCGTTATGGATACGTTTTCCTGATTCGTAAATGCTACTGCAGTAAAGTACGATGCAGCACGGTCCGCTCATGAATATGCTTCTTATATCCACCGATCTATACTATTCTGGGCCAGCGTACATGTAATTTTGTGTGTGTGGTCCAGAGCTGTTCTAGCTGAGTGGACCCTAGATTTTTCGGAAAATTTTCAAAATCTCTGCATAGTGTCTTTAAGGTTTCGCTATTGTTTATTCTATGCAAATTATTTGCATTTTTTAAAAAGTTAGAAATGAAGTTCAGAGTCCAAATCAGAGATGAACTTTAGTAGATCGTGGGCCCTGGAGTTAGCAGAAATAAGATACTGTAGCTGAAATCTTGTAAACATAGCATTGCCTCCAAAACATTTGTATTATCATGTGCGCCTTTCCAAAATGTGGTCTGCCGTTTTTGTACCTTAAGAATTGACTGAGATAACGATAATTTTGTCTAAAATTTAAAGTATTAAATATGGCGAAGGTTTCTTTAAATCTTAAGTATCTTCAATATTTTGTATGGTACAAAGGAGGAGGCTAAATTTGACCAAGTGCTGTATAAGAACATTCTATCTCTCTAATCTATGATCTAAACCTAGATATTAGTTGTACAATATGATGCATTATTTACCACCTGTCAACCTTCCTACATTAGAACAACAAATAATCCCGGGGTGCATATTTTATGGGAAAAATTTCCCCCCCCCCCTCCCTTCCCTTTGCAAATATTTTTTTTTTCACATGTTGGATATGTAAAAAAGTTAAGTTTAATACGCTGAAATGGGAAAACTAAATGGATTTTACCTTGAAATTAAATAAGTTTTTTTGTTAAAAAGTATTTAAAGGGGTGGAAAATCTTGCCAGAAAATTACAAGTTTTTCATCTAAATATAAATTTGGCTTGTCTGTTTGTTTGTATCCAATAAACGTCAAAACGGCTGAACCGATCGGGCTCAAATTTTTGTGGGACATTAGGAAGGTTTATGAATGATTGAAATTTTAAAAATTTGTCTCCATCAAAATTCACTCGTCATTAAATTTTTGAAAATTTTGAAAATCCGCGAAATTTTTTGTGAAAATCCGCAAATTATTTTTGTTTTGTTTCACGATGTGCACAAAGAGAACATGTTCACAATTAATTTAGAAGATGGGCGCGAAGCGCCCTCTAAGGCTAGTCTATATATAAATTTGGCTTGTCTGTTTGTTTGTATCCAATAAACGTCAAAACGGCTGAACCGATCGGGCCCATATTTTTTGTGGGACATTACGTGACCACAGGGAAGGTTTTTGAATGATAAAAATTTTTTAAAAATGTGTTTTAAAGGTTTTTAATTTTATAAAAAAAATTAAATTCTTGAAAATCCGCGAATTTTTTTTAAAATCCGCAAAAATTTTTTCTTCTTTGTTTTTGAATGTAAACAAAAAGAACATGTTCACAATTTAAATAGAAGATGGGCGCGAAACGCCCTAAAAGCCTAGAAAGATGGGCGCGAAGCGCCTTGAATTTCTAGTCTTTATATACTTTGCTTTTCTGTTTGTCTTTCTGTCCATTTGTATCCAATGAACGTAAAAACGGTCCTGAACCGATCGGGCCCAAATTTTGTGTGGGACCTCACATGACCCCAGGGAAGGTTTATGGATGCTCAAAGTTACAAAAATTTGTGTCCAAAAGTTTTTGATTTTTGTAAAATTTTGAAAATGCGCGATAAAAATATATTGAAATCCGCTAGCTTTTTTTTATTGTTTTATTTTGTACAAAGAGAAGATGCTCACAGATAGAGCCACAATTAATTTATTTCCAAAATGAGTTCTTAAAATTTAATTTACCTTAAATAGTTCATGATGCTAAGTTTTTAGGATATAGTAACAACCAATTTAAAGAAGAATGGTTAACATCTTCAATCACATTATCACACTAATATTGAAAAATAATATTTTTACAATCAAAATAGCTGTAAAAGTGGACAAACATTCAACAAAAATATTTTGATTGCAAACATTAAATAATTTACCCTTAAATTCAATTTTAATAAACTGTGCTCCCTACAATCAATTAATCAATAAATCATGTACACACTCACACTTAGAATACCAAGGAAGTACATTGACAAGACTTTGTACAGTGGATTTTGATTAAAAATAAGAAGGAAGTTAAGAACTTTTTTCAAAAGATATTTCATCAAAATTATATGTTTTATATATTGCAATGACTTTAATACCAGTTTCAGTACATTTGTAAACACTTTGTTTTTGGTTTCAATGCTTCTTCCTCTTTCCTATTTCTTGGCCAACTCGTATTGTACTTTGTACAAGCATAGTACAGATGTCAAATCATGAATGAGATAACAACTCATTGTCTGCGCAACTCTAGCAGACAAACACTTTTGCGAGAAAACTTTTTTTAGAATTAAAAACTTCCATTATTTCCAATCTCACAAATTCTTCTTATTTTTTTCAAAAATATATACAAGAAATGAATTTTTAATTGTAAGATCAAGCATTTATTTATTTTAAAAATTCTGACGTTAAGATTTTGGCCCTCAATCACTAAATACTTATTTGACACATTTTTTGCAGTAATTATACCTCAAATAAAATTTTTTATTTGAAGTACAACTGCTCTTAAGAAAAATGACAAATAAAAAATGTATACAGTGTCCGAGTTAAATTAATTTGATCCGCGGCTTCAATCTGCCAAAAACCGGTTTAATTTGAGCGCCGGCTTAAATCTTAAAAATGCAATACAATATTAAGTGGAATTAACCATTTTGAGCCGCGGCTCTAATTCTTAAAATTCGGCCTCTGGCCAAACAGTAACCACCTTCTTTTAGAGATATCCCAAAGACGACCTATTATTGTTAATATATAGGTGGATAGGAGTTGTAACGTAACGATAGAAAAGACACGACGATGTTTCGTCTACAATGATCAAATCTATCAGCTTGATATATTTCAGGTAAGCAAAAAATTTAAGCTAAATATTTTAAAATTTTTAGAACATCTTTGTTTCACTTTTGACAAAGATTTCTGATTTTCAATTTTCTTAAAGTAGAATTATAAAGTATTCATCGTCCTAGAATGTACAAAATTATAATATTGTTCTCTAAAGTTTAACCGGCTCCCGGATTTTCTTGATATTCTTTTTTCCATCTGAAAATTTCTATTTCGGGTGCTAGATAAAAATGCTAGGAAGGAAATAGACAGACTGATTCATTTTGCAGTTTATCTTTATTGTTGGTAATGGAGGGTAACGTGAAATTTAGTCTACAGTTCCTTTAATAATAATGTTTAGGCTCCGCATCCTGGGTTAATGCTACTTGAGACCTATTCTCCTCTTCCTCCTGAGGTATTAACCTTTTTTTAGATGTTTTAAATTTCAGTCCAAATTTTGTTTGTCCACCCTTTTGATATTGTTTACCCCAAAGAAAAGAGTTTCGAAATTACGGTTTTGGTAAAAATTATTTGTCAATAAGTTATGTAGTTCTGGAATTTTTCCTTAAAGTGAGACCCATTAAACCGTGGATTAGTAGGCCGACTATTAGACACATATAATGATTTGAAATGTACAAATTAACATGAAACACAATAATTTTGCAGTGTTCTGTTAAAAAGTTGATTTTCAAGTTACTTTTTGATTTAAACCAACATTACAAGGCAGTCCCCTGCTCTTTTTAACTCTAATAATTTATTGCTACAATTTATTAATAGTTAGTAATTTATTACAATATTTTTAAATATTTATGTGATATCAGATGGAAATGTTTTGAGATTTCTTAATTTCTTGTTCTTCAATTTTTTTTTCTTGTCGTGCCATCCTTCAATCATACTTTGGCTAATTTTGAAAAATTTTCTTAATTAGATTTAAGATTTGGCGTAAAAAGAGCAATTCCTTCTTTATGTTCTTAATTGTCGAGGGGAAAAGTTCTTAAAATTTTCGTCATTTCCACCAAAAATCCTGTAAAATCTCTTATAAATATTAATGGCAAAAAATTCTTGTTTTTGTACCTCATCAAATAGTTCTGAATTTTTCTCTTCAAGTAAGACCCATAAACCGTGGATTAGTAGGCCGACTCTTAAACGCACATAATGATTTAAAATGAAAATTTACATTTAAAACTGCAACTACACATTTTTCGGTTGATAAGTTGATTTCTAAGCTACTAAAACTAGTTGATAAGTTGATTTCTAAGCTACTTTAACTAGTTGATAAGTTGGTTTCTAAGCTACTAAAACTAGTTGATAAGTTGATTTCTAAGCTACTAAAACTAGTTGATAAGTTGATTTCTAAGCTACTAAAACTAGTTGATAAGTTGATTTCTAAGCTACTAAAACTAGTTGATAAGTTGATTTCTAAGCTACTAAAACTAGTTGATAAGTTGATTTCTAAGCTACTTAAACTAGTTGATAAGTTGATTTCTAAGCTACTTAATCTAGTTGATAAGTTGATTTCCAAGCTACTAAAACTAGTTAATAAGTTGATTTCTAAGCTACTGAAACTAGTTGTAAAACAATATGAAATTCACATAAAAATCGTCTTCTTATTCCACAATAATACAAAGATTCCATCGTACATGGACAAACTATAAGTCGTCTTTCATTTAAAAAAAAATTAAATATCTCTGCCAATTTTTAAGGATCAAAATTGGCTCAGCTTGGAAACTCAAAGATTCCTTTTGCAACTGTTGAACTATAAAGCTTATATATTATTAAAAATGGCGCTTGAACTTTGTGGCTAATTTTGTTTTTTTTTCCGGTGAAATGATGTTAAATTAACTCTTAATTAAATGTGCCAATTGTACTTTAATTTGCCCCCCCCCCAAAAAAAAAAACTTTTCACAGTTTTCGTCTATTCTTAAACTATGCCGTTAAAAATAGCATTTAGCCACGTTATATCAAACTATTTATTATTCAGATTAAAGTTGTGGGGTTTCAAAAAATTAGAACTTAGCTTAAGTTTCCTAGAAAGGAGAAAAATATACGGATATCCCGAATTATCAAAAATTACTTTCCTATCGACACTTTCAGCTTGTTTATTTTCATTTTCTATCATCTTTTAGCAAAAAATATTAGGTCTTGATTTTAATAGAACATTTTGATTTATGCCCAAAAAAAAGATCCCAACAAGAACGTGTTGTGTCACAATGATCGTTTTTGAATCGTTATTCCATTTTTAAGGATATTGAAAAGTTTTATAAAACCAAACTTTAACTTTTTTTAAGCTCACCAAAACAATAAACACACTTATTGTGAGGTTTAAACAGACACACAGGCAGCAAAATAAATATAGACCAATGACTCAGTTTTAGATTTTAGAACACCTTGTATTAACATGTCATTGTATTCAGGAATTGATCCTACCACCGTTCCTGGACATCGCTGAGAACGTGTCTGGGAACCCTAAATATTCCATGTACAATCTCTCAAAGGTGGAGAATTAGCAGATACCATCGTGTAACTCATGTACACTGTACACAGGGTTAACGTGTACAATGTACATGGTCTTTCTCGTGCGCATTAGTACACTATTGAAACGTAGCATTTCATTTTAGAGTTTTTAGAACAGAATTATTAAAAGACATTTTTAAGCTGTGTAACTGTTATTTGATGTTTTCTTTTTAATTTTAGCGTTTCACCGAATAGTATTTACCACCACTGCTGAAGAATTAAAGGGAGTGTTTGCGAAAAATAAAGGGGGCATAGGCTTGCGTCGAAAAATATTCGATAGTGATAGCTACTAATCTTACTTCTATCTGTTGCTTCTATAAGGAGAAAATTGTTAAAAAAAACTACTCATACCTAAGAACGCTACGTTCTTAGGTACATAGAAATTAAGAAAGTTGTAATATTTGACTCAGATCGTAAAAAATCATTCAGATATTACAACCTATAAACATCGATTATTTTTGATGTATTCCTATATAGTTGATATTTCATAATATTTTTATTTTGTTTTATAAAATTTATATTTCGCTTACAACTTGTTTTCATGGCTGACGCTCGATTTTCGGACATTCCTGGAAAATGTAAAAATGTCGCCTTCAAAAATCTTCGAAACCGGAATGACTGTTATTAACTCTCGGATCATAAAAACCTTAAATATCAGGAAATATCAACTATATACAAATGACTCGTGAAACAATATAGGTTGTAATATCTAAATGATTTGTTTGGAATTAAATAGATTTTGCGATAATCCGAGTCAAATATTGCTACTTTCTGAATTTCTTCGGTATGTGTTGTTTTTAACAATTTTCTCCCTTTTTTTCGCGAACACTCCTTTAAAGATAACCATTTTTTTAAATAAAATGTTGATTCATTAATTGTATCTCAGTTAACTTTAATACTTGGTTTTGCACCATGCATGATTATCCTTAAAACGGTTTTTAAATAGAATTTGAACTGGGTAAATTATCCACATGTTTTGTAACTATATTTACGCTTATGATTTGGCCTCACTGAGCCATATGGTTTTTAAGAATTCAACTTCAGTGTTCACCAGTTTAAAGTGGAATGGTTACTGTCTTGGACATTTATTTTGATCACGAATACCTCCAAGGATTTTTTTTAAAAGTAACTGTTTTATTTATGTGATATATAAAGAAAAATATGTAAATGAAAATATTCCCTGGTATGTTTGCTAAAATAATTTCCACTAAGCATGACATTTTAAAGGTGATTAAGCATATTTCTGAACAAACCGTACTTAAAAACTGCTGCATTAGGTATATTTTGACATATTATATTTTATAAATTTACTACACAATTTTAAGTGACCAGAGCCCGCGATTTAAAAACTTGTAATTCCCTAAACCCGACTTTAAGACCCAATCTTCGACCCAACTCTAACGACAGCTTGTGTCACTTGATTGATCTTAGGCTCGACTTAAAGAGTTAGGCCCAGTGAAAATAAAACCGACTTTGGTTGGTTTTAGTTGAGAATAATGCTCAATATTGAATCTTGTTCTCAAAAAAAACCCGAAAGCTCAAGCCGTTAATAAGGCCCAACGCCAGCTTAGACCCGAGCCGTATTTTTTTAGTCGCGAGCTCAGGAATGCGTTTTGAATGCTTGATCATCTTCAAATTTTCCTGTTTCTTGGTGAACACTGTATAAATAGCTCCAAATAGATAATCCTTGGCGAAAATTTGTTTAAAGAAACAGCGACGACGGCAACTATTAAGCTTTTTATTGGATATCACTGTATTGGTTATACACGGGTTTGTAATTATAAAGATCTGATGAAAAAATATCTCCATCCATATATTTTGAGAAAAATTATTGTTATTGTTAGTCTCATTCATTCATTCTTTACCTGTTACCTGGAAGGAAGAGAAATGAATCTACGTGTTTTTATAGAATTTTTAATAATTCAGATAAAATTGAGATTTTTAAAGTGGGGAAATTAATACTAACCTTTACCTTCAGCAAATTGTTGAAAAAATTGTGAAAAGTTTGACAATAATTTTTTTCAGATTTCTATCTATATGCTGTTCTCAATTTTAGGCTAAATACAAGGATACTCGAATGAAAATACGTGTTCACAAAAAAAATACTTGATTAGTTTTGTTTAATTTCGGACCCAAATAATTCTAAGTAAATGTTTTTAAATCTGTACTGAGCTGAAAACTTTAGAATAAGATATCGCTTATCTCGATTATTAATCTGAGTATCAAATGGACACACTTTTTATTTTCTTCTGAAACCGTTCATTCTTGGATATATTAGAGAAAAATCAAAAACGGTTTTTAAAATTAGGGAGTTCCTCCCGATTCTGCATATTAATCTCAAATGGCGGGCAAAGTTTAAATTTATCGGCTTCATATATGCGACTCTGATTGGTTGAATTTTATACACTTCAGGATACAAAGTACAAGATTAAGTTAGTCTCGATATTAACAAAAAGAGAGGATCAAGCATTAATCTCGATATCTAAAGTTTTCAGCTCTAGTGAAACATTATTAAATGTTTTCATTTTATGTAAAAATATGATCTAAATGTGCTAAATATAATATCCTTGTAGATTTTTGAATGTAGTGCATATCGTTTAATGGAATATAAAATACTCTTTATTCCATTTGCTTGATATTTAAAAATACTTAATAACTGTGCATCAGATCAGACCTATGAAATGTGTGCATCTTTCCTACAAATGACTCAGGATTTGAGTACATCTGACCTATTAAATGTGTTCAACCGACCTACAAAGTTGTGCATCAGGCATACAAATTTATGTGCAACAACGGGAACAGCAAGATCCCTGGTAGGTCCGATGTTGTAGTATAGGTCTGAAGTATCGCAGGACGGAAGTACTGTAGGACAGAAATGCCGTAGGATCGAAGTAACATTACCGTATCATGCTCTGTACTGGATACCAAACAACTAAATCTTACTTTTATATGGATTTTAACTAAAGATCAAACTTAAAGGTTTAGTCTGGTCTATTGGTAAAAATACAGAACACAAACATTTACTGGATACTGCAAGAAAATTAAAGTTTATTGTGTATTTATTAAATTCTAGTAAAACTTTTTACAACGAATTCAATTGTCATTTTTTTAAACCAGCAAAACTAGCTTTTTGTAATTAAGGTACAGGGTGTCTCACGAAACATGACAGTTGTTGAATAGTTTTGAATGTCTACTTCTAGATACTGTATTAGATATTTAAGATTTTTTGCCGTTAATTTCGTTACAAAAATCTTTTACTCAAATATACTGTACTTAGAAATCAATTTTACTTTAATATTATTGCAATATTAAAGTTTTTCATTATTCTCTTTGGTCTCAAACAACTTAATAAATTATGAAGAAGACATTTTAAACTATTCATCAACTGTCATGTTTCTTGGGACACCCTGTATTAAAAACTTTGAAAGCTAAACAAACCATTCTTTTTTATTTTCCCTTCGTTGTATTCATTTTCTTAAGGTGTTGACAAAGTCAGCTAAATAAAAGAAATAAAAAGCTATTCGGAACTTTATTAAAGTTAAAACATGAAAAAGAAAGTTTATAAATAGGTTCCTATAAAGGAAGCATAATAATCGATTGCAAAATAAAATGTTTGAATTTGAAAATTGAATAGTTTGAATTTGTTGATTGACATTATCCCGACAAAAGGATCAGAGAAAAGGAGAACTTGTTGATCTTACCTATATGAAATCCAGCAAAAAAATGGTCTTTTCAGTTGGAAGACGACAATAACTGGAATCAACGCTATCCATGCCTTTGCTTATCTCGAATCTTGATAGCTTGAATATACAGTGGATGCAGAACAGATGACATGTTTTAAGTTAAAACCAAAACTTAGGTAATCTGGAGAATAAGTTCTTCCAGAAATATATCAGAAGAATGAATGGCATTGGCTTCCTTTAACAATTCCTCCAATACAGGAAACCGACATTAAACAATACCAAGAGAAAATTGAACACCAATAGAAACTGAGGATTTCGGTTAGCCTGAGATCTCAGCCAATCGACAGTTGGACTTCGTTAAGGTCTCCTTCTGAAGGTATAAAAATAAAGAACTGGTTCCTCTCCTACTAATCTGATTGCTACTGCTGCCCCCATCAACCGAAAAGAACACTGAAGATCAATAAAAGTGATAAATTTACTAGGATTAAATTTTAAAAATATAGAACATTTTTTTATAAAAATAGTTATTCAACATTATTTTCCCAAACAGATCTCTCCGTAAAGTTTAGTACTCTCTGTAATATATTTTCCGTTAACATGCTCTCCGTAAACCTTGATTTTCTCTTTAATCTATTTTCCGGTACCATGCTCTCTCCGCAAACCTTAGTACTCTCTGTAATATACTTTCCGGTAACATGCACTCTCCGTAAACCTTGATTCTCTGTGCAATAAATTTTCCAGTAGCATTACACTCTCACAAAACATGACAGTTGGTGAATAGTTTTGAATGTCTTCCATATACTGTATTAGATATTAAAGACTTTTTGTATCAAACAAATTATAGAAGAAGACATTCTAAACCATTCACCAACTGATATGTTTCGTGGGACACGCTGTATTTTCCAGTAACATGCTTTCTCCGTAAACTTTGATACTCTTTAGTAAATTTTCCGTTATCTTGCACTTAATGCTCAGTGTAATATATTTTCCAGTCACATGCATACTCCGTAAACCTGAGTACTCTATATAATATACAGGGTGTCCCAAAAAACATGGGAATTCAGTGACGAATTCGATATCGTCTTTGTTATGAATTAGCATTGTAATACCTAATTTCAAACAAAAAAAATATTATTATGTCTGCTAGAGTTTATTCTATGAAAACGGTAAATGGCTGTAAAGATGTGTCTATAATGTCTCCGCAAGATGAACGGTGAAGACGGACAAGTTTACTCTGTTTGTATACTGCAATTTTCTTTACTAAGTACAACCGTATGAAGTCAAAACATAAACAAACAAATGTGAACATAGCAGACGAAACTCTTATAGATTACAGCTTTCTCAGTAGGTATCACTATACTATATCAAAGAATTATTTGAAAAGACGATATCGGATTCGTCACTGAATTCCCATGTTTATTGGGACACCCTGTATGTTTTGGTAACATATACTCTCCGTAAACCTTGATACTCTTTGAAATATATTTTCCAGTAACATACATACTCCGTAAACCTGAGTACTCTTTGAAATATATTTTCCAGTAACATACATACCCCGTAAACCTGAGTACTCTATGAAATATATTTTCCAGTAACATACATACCCCGTAAACCTGAGTACTCTTTGAAATATATTTTCCAGTAACACACATACCCCGTAACCCTGAGTACTCTATGTAATATATTTTCCGGTAACACACATACTCCGTAAACCTTGATACTCTTTGAAATATATTTTCCAGTAACACACATACTCCGTAAACCTGAGTACTCTATGTAATATATTTTCTGGTACCCTGCTCACTCTCAAACATAACACGTTGTTTGGTAATGGACAGAAAGTGTTTTCCAATACATTAATTATCCAGGGACAGAAACTTTTAACAAGCTCAGAGAATCAAACACAGTTTCCCAGATATTATTCATTCTGAGGCAGAATCCTCTAACATTCTGAGAGAGAAAAACATTGTTTTTTTTTCTATTTTTTCTAAATATGCAAGCTTACAACGGTGAACCATTTTTTTATTACCTTAATTCTAGAGAAACTTTAAACAAGCTGAAAGCTGTAATTTAGGATTTATAATTATTCCTGGGACAGGAACTATTAACATGCTAAGAAAGCAAAACACGGTTTCGGGATTGAAGTTTTAAATCCAGAGACCAAAACTTTAAAATGCTTCAAGAACAAAACACAGTTATAGTGCTAAGCCATAATTAATTATACAGAAACTTTTAACTTTAAGTATTTAAAGGTACAGTAGGCGAACCTTTGTAAAATAGAAGATGATGTCATTTTTCTATAAAAATAACTTTGCGGAGTACTGCTAAAACAGAAGCAAATGAGAACCTTGTCATACCTCAACACATTTTAGGGAAAGAAAATTGACGATATCTTCCACATTATTGATCAGATAAAGTGTTAAAGGGTAACGCTGTGAATCGGAAATTTCTCCCATTTCTAAATTAAAAAAGGTCCCATAAAATCATTCTTCAGTTACCTTCAGTAGTTTTTTAATATAGAAACAATTGCAAGAGAGACTGAGAGAAAAATGTCAATAACCCTTCTTTCCTCACATTCAAACCATTCTAAACTAAACTCAGTTTTTGGGGTTTCTTTTTTGTTTCCACATCAGACTTATCCTTCTCTTGGATATATCTTACGAAACAAGATTTTATAAACATTAACCCTTATATAACAGCAATCACGGGTTTTAAAGGAAATTAAAAATCACTCTTGCTGATTTTTTTGGCCTTTACAGCCTTGGTTTTGTCGCAAAGTAAAGTTACTCTAAAAGTTTTTTCTTTTTCCTAACTGAACAGTTTCATTGAGAGGATTCCTAAAATTTTAAGATTCCTGTAAAATGTAACGTTCGCTTGTTCGCTTAATTTTACTCTGCATCAAGGATGTAATGCAAGGAAAGTTATTTCAGCGGTGTACGCAATTTTTGTACTGCAGAAAAGTAAACACAAGACGGATGTCACAGCCTGACATGGAATCAATTTTCACAAAAATAATCTATGAAATATTCTGGTCATAGGAAACTATTATGTGAATTTTCAAAATTATCAAAATTTAATGTTTTTAACCTCCTCAGATGCATCTATTCTTGTTTACAAATTCCGCCCAGAGAGAACTGGTTTCAATATGTACGTAGAGTATACGCAACCGAAATTAACTTTCCTTGCATTTGTACCTTTTGCTCTGCATAGTACATTCATTTCAGATGACATCAAATTCTGTTCAAATACTTTTCTCAAAAAACTGTTAAAAAAGGATTAAAAATTCAAAGTTAACACAGAATTAGGATATGTGCTTAATAATAATATAATTACAACATTAAGAATATATTAAACTCCAGGCTAAATTCAAGTCACCATTTTTTTCTTCGTTATTGTAAAACTTTTGCTGATTTTCCTCCTTAAATTGGTGGATTTTCAAAAATAATAAATGTCGGCATTTTTCCCGTGCAAATCTTTTAATTTTTGACTAGTCGTAAACCTTCCCTAGGTTAATATACATATAAAATAAAATTTATACAGAGTGTCCCGAAAAAAAACGATCTTTTAGAGACATTGTAGCACTCACCATGGTTCAATTTGAAAATTGACTGGAGGATACCAGGAATGGATTGGTGGATACCAGGAATGGATTGGTGGATACCAGGAATGGATTGGTGGATACCAGGAATGGAATGGTGGATACTAGGAATGGATTGGTGGATACCAGGAATGGATTGGTGGATACCAGGAATGGATTGGTGGAAACCAGGAATGGATTGGTGGATACCAGGAATGGATTGTTGGATACCAGGCATATATTGGATGAAATGAATGGAATGGAGGATGTTAGGATCGGATTGGATGCTAAAAGCCATGAGTTGAATTGAATAGAAGATATATAAATAAAAAAGTATTAATATATTAGCTAAGGTTTATTACAAAAGGAAAATGGGATGGAAATTGAAATATTGAAATCTCCTGGATTCATGTCTTCACCAGACATACTTTAGATACTTTGAAACTTTTAAATATCTATCAGACAACTATTAAGATTTTTAAACACTGAAAACCCTTAAGCTTGACTTACAAAAAGTGTTTTGCACCAAGAGACAGATTTACGTTTGTTTTTGATAAATTTGGAGGATCTTAAATCTGAAAAGATTCAGTTTTAATGTTTTTGATTCGAAATATAGAAAGATAATAAGCTAAATATAATTTTTTGTAAAACTTCACATTTTTACAACTTTAAGATTAAGGAATTTCTTTTTAGAAAAGCACAAAAATGAAGTTTCATTTACTTTTTTTTTGCACAACAATTTATTATCTAAATATGCTAATTAAAGGGATTGTAAACAAAATTTCAAACTTTAAAGTTAAACTTTAAAGTGGGAAATTCAATTCACAACCGTACTGACATCGAAATCCCTTTAAAACAAGTTGTGTAATGTGTAGCATTTTTGTTCTTTCTTTCTCCTATTCCTTTTTTTCCAATCCATAAACATCTTTCCTCATTTCAGGTTGAACACAACACTGATGAGAAAAGGAATCTAGCCTGCAAGACCGGTATAATGGAGTTTGGGATGAAGATGGTTCAAAGATTTCAGCTGGGGCAAAGTAGCACAAAATTGATGAGACACAAGAGAATTTGTTAACAATTTTTCTAAAGGTGAAATATTTTTTAGCATGCTTGCTACGTTCGTTTAATTAAAAGGGACAAGAAAACATATATCTGCAATTAGTTGCTGTTAACCATGTATTATGTATACATATATATTCATACAAATATTGAAATATATTATATATATCCTAACCACTTACCTATAAACTTATATATTATATATATCCTAACCTGTTCTAAGCTGTGCTATGAAGATACTATAGAGAAGCATGATTTTAGACGACAATCATGTGTTGGATTAACAAGGGTACATAAATATTTGAAACCTTTTCTAATCATATTGGACGGAAACGTCCTTATTTTGATGCCTGTAAATTGAGTGATCTAAAACATGAGCTTAGAATCTACCAGGAAAAAAAAATCCTCCAAAACTTTCAAGTTGCAATTTTATGCTCGGAAAATAATATCTTTTAGGAAAAAAAATAATAAAATAGGAAAAGAATGATCAATTGGGAGATATTTATCAGCTAGCAAAAGACTTATCAGTTAGGAAAAAGATTATTAGTTTGGAAAAAGAATGATCAGTTTGGAGAAGATTATCAGTTAAGAAATGAATAATCAGTTAGGAAATGAATAATCAGTTAGGAAAGGAATAATCAGTTAGGACATGAATAATCAGTTAGGAAATGAATAATCAGTTAGGAAAAGAATTATCAGTTGGGAGAAGATTATCAGTTGGGAAAAGAATTATCAGTTAGGAGAAGATTATCAGTTAGGAAAAGAATGATCAGTTAGGAGAAGAATGATTAGTTAGGAAAAGAATAATCAGTTAGGAAAAGAATAATCAGTTAGGACTTGAATAATCAGTTAGGACATGAATAATCAGTTAGGACATGAATTATCAGTTAGGAAAAGAATTATTAGTTAGGAGTAGAATAATTAGTTAGGAGAAAATTATCAGTTAGGAAAGGAATAATCAGTTAGGAGAAGAACAATCACTTAGGAAAAGAATTGTCAGTAAGGAAAAGAATTATCAGTTAGGAAAAGAATTATCAGTAAGAAAAGAATAATTAGCTGGGAAAAGAATAATCAGTTAGGAAAAGAATTATCAGTTAGGTAAAGAATTATCAGTTAGGAGAAGATTATCAGTTAGGAAAAGAATGATTAGTTAATTAGGGACAAATCAGATATGGAAAGAATAAAAGTCACTTTGCAATGATTTCAAATAAGTTCTTTAACCTTTTAATAAGTTTAAGTTGTTTTTTCAATGATTACTTCGCATTTGATGAAAATACATGCTTTAAATAATTAAAATAATTCATTTGCTCCCCCTGCTCCTCCTCCCCCTTCATCACCTCCCCCTCTTCCTTATCCTACCTCCTCTCCCTCCTAACCCACCATCCCATCCTCCTCCTCCTCCCCCTCATCATTATCCTCCTCCTCCCACTACTACTCCTACTCCACTTAAAACTCCTAGTTTGCTCCGCACTGAAATAATTGGTTGAGGAAACATGATATGTACACAAACCTTTCTTGTTTACCCTCTTCTCAAGGTTTACGCAAATAAATGAATTATTTGTACTTTCAGGGGGCCCAGCCCCCGTGCCCCCCCCCCCTCCTCGTATCCTCTCCTTACAACACTTAACACCCCAGCAATATGTGACTTAATACCCAGAAATAAAAGTTTTAACTCTACTCATCTTTCCATTAATCCTCTCATGCCCTCCATAACATTCATTACTTGTCATATAAACATATCTGGGTGAAACAGGTTCAAAATTCCTTAGTTTTATATTTAGGTTTCTTTCAAGGAAGGGAAGAGAGAGAAAATGTAAACATTTTCGCACATAGGGTTGTGCACTGGATAACTGTAAAGTGTAAAGGCTAGGGTTGCATTAGAATACAGTATATGATGGCGGGTGTTGGAGTTCCGAGGCCCGGCCTCCAGGCTAGCCTGCCCAGTTCAAATCTATCCATCCTCAACAGCTGTATCTAAACCTAACCAGTGATGCAACTTGGCAGAGGGGCGGTCCACCACTGTGCCCCTCCCACCTAAGTTAATGTATGTGGAAGGCAATACCCAGGTAGTGTCCGCGCGCGAATTGCCGTGCTATCAGTTATGTGAAACGGCAGGAAATCGTCTTTGTTTCGTCTGATTAGGCCTATGAAGCCCAGTGTAGCTGTAAGTGTAAAATATGTGGGTTTGTTTTTACTCCTACAGAGAATGAAGGAGAATAGAGAATATTTATTCCAGGATATCTTCTAAATAATATTCAATAAAAATCATACACCAAATTTTTTTAATAAATGTTCAGCTTATATTTGATGTGAAGGTAATTTATAAAAGTCAAAATAAATGCTTTACATAATAATATAAAATAATATGAATATTGAATAAAGGGTATACAACAGTTAGGTTGTCAAAACATGATCATTTTCAGTTTTCACCAGTACTCTTGTAATTTTTGTCTGAACATGGATGATTGAGAGATTTGCATTGCTGAAAATTGATTATCTTCAACACTGTTGTTTCAATACATAAGTGACTTGCAGACTAATGCAGTACAGACGATGACGGAAAAAGTCAAAAATGTTTAAAAGAAAATAGTGACAAATAATATTCCTTATCATTACTCAGATAACATTTTAAAGGGTATCGTTTGGAATCGGACGGGAGGGGGGAGCATGGAGTTGAGCGCCCCTGGATAAGTGATTTTCAGGTGGTGCAACCCCATGCCCCCGGACAGTTTGCTGTATACACCCCTGACTGGAATTCATTGTGTGTAAAGCATTCATTGATGCAACGACTCTTTATATAAAGATGCGGAAAATCTACGCAAATTCTACGCACTTTGTTTGAAATAATAAAGATTGTAAAAATATGTCGTCTTCTCCAATGTATACAGGCATTTTTTGTTAACTTGGAAGTTTAATTCCATTTAAGCTAAATATAAATGACCCCAGGAAAGTTTATGAATGATTAGAATTATAAAACTTTGTGTTTAAAAGTTTTTTTTTGTAAAATTTTGAAAATGCGCGAAAAAATATTTTGAAATCCACAAACTTTTTTTATACTGTTAAAAAAGAGGATGCTCATAGATAAAGCCACAGTTAAAAGTTGAAATAGAAGATGGGCGCAAAGCGCCCTAAAAGCCTAGGGATTAAAACTTTTTAACCCAAATCCCTACAAATCAGTTAACAAAATAATGGTTTTATAGATATGCAACCATTTATTTATCACAAAACATTCACCAAAATAACCGATGCCGTCAAATACGACTGTACAGAGCGTACAATAGTCAGATAAAGTCTTTGCATTGATACGATGGTCGCGTAATTTTGTTGATATGAAAAATACTGCTGGTTTATTGTGTTTTGATATGTTATAATTTACTCAGGAATATAAACAGATATACTACACCATATTTCATCATCATATTGTCATTCAAAACTAGTAATATAATAATAATAATAAAAACTAAATAAAAAAATTGATTTGTTACCTTCAGATAATTTCTATACGCTGCCTACAATATTAAAAAAGAAATATTTTTGCTTAAAACATTATCTTTTTAAAAAACATTTATATCTTGGCATCCTGATCTCATAAACCTTAAATATTTTAAACTATGAATTCTGCTTGATCAAATAATTAAAGTTTGAAATATCAAAGTTTGCAAAGATATAGAGATCAAAAAAAATTGTGATGAGTGTTCAAATCTTTTAAAATTCACTTAAGACATCATGGTTATATGGACTGTTCTTAAAGGGACTGTATGCGTAATTTCAAGTGATCCTTCATGCAAAGATGGCAATGCCCGATATAAAACGGTAGCCTTAAAATCTTTGTCTGATCAAGTATGAATTAAAAATAATTTTGTTTCTTCCTTTAAACTGCTCATTTGCGGTTTCTCTGCAAAATTGACTTACGCATTTCTTGTTTATAAGAAGCAATAAAGAAACTCGCAGAATTAAACAGTTTCCAAGTCAGAAGAGCACGAAGGCATTTTTAATTAGATTAAGGTTTCAAGGGTACCGATCGAGAATTGTCATCTTGGCATAGAGAGGCTCATTTGAAATCACGCTTACAGTCCATTTAAATAAAATTTTGAATCATTACTTTAAATTTTTGTTACTAGTTCAATTACAAAAGGTCTAAAAGTGCTTGGAATTAGTTTTATTTTTCCAGATTAAATTTAGTTTACTCCCGAGTTTAAAACCTCAATTTCAAATTTTCCTTTTCTTTTGTTTACACAGGTGTACACTTGTACAGTGCATATTGATAATAATATTTATTTTATTACAAAAAATCTTTCATTTCAAAAAAATATCTATCCTTGATAATGTTTTTTCTGCTTTAATTTTAACAACATAAAAATACTTTTTTGATTGTTTTTTTTAACATGAAAATCTAAAAAATCAGTTCGTTTATGGGTGATAGAAAATTTTTGTGACTTTTCGTAAACAGTTCCAAGAAATGTAAAAGCTCATTGGTAAATTGTTAGAACCTCCATTTTTCAAACCATATGGCCTTAAAAATATTACAAATTCATGGTACCATGGTACCATTTAAACATTTAAACTGTACAACTGCCTGAAGAGAGCTAGGTTTTAATTTTCTGATTCAAAAAAAGTGTCTCCATATTTTCTGAAAAATCTCCCAAAAAGGTCATTTACTTTAAAAATGACCACCAAGGGGAAGTTTAGTGAAATTTTTCCTAGAAAAAATATTGTTTTTATTTTATGAAAAGGAAATGCGACTTGAAACACCCGAAGGACTAAAGCCCTTCACATTCATCAAGACTTGTATTGATGTAGAAAAAACCTCGAAATATAGTTTTTGCTTTGAAGTTGTGCATTTTACCGATAAAGACACTTTTAATATTATGATTAACGTCTAAATCTGGTTGTTAATTTAGAAATTAAAAACTGTTTATTAGCGTGATTTTGAGACAGAAACAATAGAGAATTTGTAATAATAACTAGAAAAACAACGATAACATCCAAATTTTCGATCAGATAAAAGTGTCAAGGGTACAGTTGTAAATCGGGTAGGCTTTCTGTAAATTAAGATTTACTTAAAATGACAAGTACAGTCCCTTTAAAAAATAAACTTCGGCCTAATTATTTCATTAAATAATAATTGCATTAATTAGATGAATTAATTAAATTATGTTAATTAATTTTCTTAACATTCCTGTACAAGAATCTAGCAGGAACATAAACCGTATAGTTTTGTAATATTCACTTTATAAAATTTTATCAATTTAATTTTTGTTATCCGTTTGTATCCAATGAACGTTAAAAATGGTCGGGCTTATTTTTTTGTGGTAATTCATATGACCCAACGAAAAGTTTATAGATGGTCAATAATAAAAATTGGACCATTTTAACTAAAATTCCCGAAACAATTATTTATAACTTGGATATCGATGAAAAAAGTAAAGCAAAATTTAAAAGTTACAATTTTTACACGAAAAAGGGGCGTGAAGCGTCTTAAAGCATAGTTTTGAATTAAAAAACAGGTATAATGATAGTTTGATAGCTAGATAGATAAATAGATAGATAGATAGATAGATAGATAGATAGATAGATAGATAGATATATAGATAGATAGATAGATAGATAGATAGATAGATGTTCATGTTTACAAGAAAACAACAATTCTCTGTAAAAATAATTATGTATCTATTCACAAACAGTTTATAAGAAATATTTTTGTTTTTCGTATTTTTGATTAAAAAATAACAAGAAATTTTAAATTGAACTAATATTAGTCATGATGTAATGATTAATACATGGATTTAAGCTTTAATATTGCTAAAGTTATATATTTACCTTTTTTAATTCTCAATTATTTTTAGCTTTGTGCAGAGGTTAAAGTTAAAGATCGAAGGCCACGGTTTGAATAATTCAGGTCGTTAGATTAATTTCAATTAGGGTTTCCAGGGAAATGGGGAAATGGTTTCGCGAAAATTTCGCGTTCCGTCCGTTGAAATAGAGAAAATTTTCGTTTTTTGCGCAATTTCGCATTTTTGTTTCACGAACATTTCGCGAGTTTTTGACACAAACTTGAATTTTCTAATCTCTGTTTCTTTGCAGCCTGATGTTGTAAACCTTTATAAAACCTTGGACTAATTGATCTAGAAGAATTAATAATTTGAAAAATTATAGGTCCATGACATCTATTCCTTTCTGTACAAATACCTCCATGGAGAAAAGTTATCTTTATAAGAGTATCCCCCACCAGAATCCTAACCGGCCTATTATCCTGATTTGTCTAGCGTGTTGCTGTTTTCCGTCAACAAGCTGATTTCACGCATAGCAGCACAATAAAAACTTAATTGAAATTTACCATGAGATTAGTATGAAAGATAAAGTACACAAAGGTTTCATACAAAGAAACTGAGACTTTGCCACAAACTCAAATTTTCTAATCCCTATCATTGCAACCTTTAACAGTTCAAACTAAGATTATTCATAGTTTGAAATATCTAAGGTCCATGACATTGTTTTCAAAAGATAATGGGATTATTTCATATTTTTCATATATTTTTTCAACTACAAAGCATGAGATATTAAAAATAATCACAATTTACTACGCAGTTTGGACCCGCCTAACCAGAGTAGGTTATAAATTGCTTTATAAAATCAGAGTTTGTGGCAAAGACTCAATTCCTTTCAATGGCTTTCTCACAATAAAAACTTGGATGAAAAAGTATAAATGCTAAAATTCTTTTTGTTTCACGTTTCTCAATAAAATTTCAAATATCAATTGATTAACTCCACTTTCTTCAAAATTATTGGAAACACGTAACACATAAAGAGACCGTTCACTGTTTTCCTTTTTGGTCCTCGTGGTAATTTTCAGGGACTTTTTTATTTTATTCACAAAATTAGAACTTTTAATTCTTTAATGTGGAAGATTGCTAACTCACACATCTTAGCAAGACATTAGAGAGGAACCACAATTGTAAATAAAAAAAAAACACCAGACAAAGGTGTTTAGGGACACCGTCTTGAATCAGATTTAAAATTACTTGAAATTATGTTTACCGACCCTTGAAAAGGTAAAAACCAAAAAGTTATGTTAAATTGGTCAGATTGGGGTTGAAAGTATTTGTTTGCTGGCATTAGAATCGAACCGTTAAATCAGTGTGGAGGCTCTTCTCCGGTCTGAATAAAATTATTACAAATTGAAAGCCATTTAGACTCTTCACTGTAATCTCCGGTTCATTTCAAGTACTGACCTACTTGAACAAGATGTACAGTACAGTACAGTACAGTACAGTACATTGAAGTACAGTACAGTACAGTACAGTACAGTGAAGTACAGTACAGTACAGTACAGTGAAGTACAGTACAGTACAGTACAGTACAGTACAGTACAGTACAGTACAGTAAAGTACAGTACAGTACCGGACCGACTAAAACAACATGTACAGTACAATTACAGACTATATATAAGGAAAACCACGACAGTACGCCAGTGAAACATGTGTGCCAAAAGGAAGATGTTTTTTTTGAGCGGAATTACTGGTAGGACGTTGCAATCTTGCAAATTCTCTTACATTTTATCAAAACTTTTTTTTTCTTATCAATAGGTCTATAGAAAAAGAACCTTTGTGTTTGTAAACATGAAAGTTAAATTTACTGTAAGTTGCAATTTTTCCGATAAGGCTCTGAATTGCAATGATGATTTTTTTCTTTTTCTTATACAAATACAATATTATTTTAGTCTAGTTTTTTTCAAATATTTTTTTCTCTGCTCAACTAAAACAAATTCATTTTACTTTGAAAATTTTTATTACAATTTCCGAACTTTTTTCGGATAAATAAAATCAGTCAATTTTTATAAAATTTTACTTTTTCATTAATTCTCGTGTAAAGTAAATAATCTTTTATAGATTTTCTAAAATGAAAAAGGAATTGAGTCTTTACCACAAGCTCTAATTTTCTCCTCCAATATCTTTGCAACCCTAGGTCGTAAATCCTAAACATTTCAACAGTGTATTCTGTTAGATTAAACAGTCTAATTTTAAATATCAAAGATTTACATCAACAGGTTGCAAAGGTATAGAGATTAGAATATTTAAGTTTGTGGCAAAGACTCATGATTCCTTTAGATGTCTAAAGAATTAGGTATTAAGTTTAAAAAGACTAGAATTGGCCGAATCAGATAATCAGTATTCTGTACTATTTCTTTACATTTATCTAGAAGAATGCTTCATGCTGGGAGATTTAGCAGAGTAATGAGGGAAGGAATGGACGGATTAGTGTAGGATGG
>NW_019396480.1:185947-193861 GCF_000591075.1 Eurytemora carolleeae | reverse complement strand
GAATATACAGGGGGACCCACATAATATTACTGAATATACAGGGGGACCCACAAAATATTACTGAATATACAGGGAGACCCACATAATATTACAGAATATACAGGGGGATCCACATAATATTACTGAATATACAGGGGGACCCACAAAATATTACTGAATATACAGGGGGACCCACAAAATATTACTGAATATACATATTTGTATTTGGTCCTACACCTTTCATGACATGAATGAATATATACTTTTGGTGTCTGTTTGTTTGTTTGTAACCGATAAAAGTCAAAACGGCTAAATCGGTTGGGCCAAAAAATATTGTGGGACCTCACATGACCCCAGAAAATGTTTATGGATGCTTAGAATTACAAATGGTTGTGTCAAAAATGTTTTAATTTTTGTATAATTTTGAAAATCCACGAAAAAAATTGTAAATCTGTTAAAACTGAGAGGTCACAAAAAATTACATCTGTATTGTTATTATTACAGAAAGTTTATAGTAAAATATGTGGGAATAGTTCAATGAAAAATATTTATTGTACTTGCGTTTATTTTTTTTTTACGGTTAGATAACTTAAAAGGTTTGTAGGCGCAGTAATTTCAAGTGACCAGTTTACAACGTATACTCAAATAACCTTATGTCGGGTCAAGGGTGAATGATATACGCTTATTTCTATTTAGGAAAATTGATTATTTCAGATTGTGGTTTCTCTGTAAATGACATTAAAGGAAATTGTCTGACAATATAAAACATTTTAAGAACATTATAAATACTTAGATGTTGATTTAAATAGTAAAAAAACTGTAGTAATTCTTTAAATGGAGCTACATATTTTGTCACTTTAACTTAAGATTCCTACTTCATTAAAATTCTGTTGAGCAAATAAAAATGTTTTAAATCCGTGTGTTTACTTTAAAAAAAATTATTTCATAATTTATTCTTTTTAAAATGAACCAAGTTGTGCACTGCAGTTGCAAAAATCCTTGTATTAAATATTTTGCACAAGAAAGAAATGCAAATTTTAAATCTGAAATATTTTGCTGCAATTGGAAAAATGTTCGAAATGAGGTTCAAAGCAAAGATTCTAAAATCATCGTAAGAATAAAACTATTGTTTTCTTTTCAGTAGCGGTCTATAAAAAGTGACATAACTCCGCAATTTATGTTGCTGAAACAAGGAAGGAAATTCTAGGAATTTATTTAATCTTCTTTATTTAAATTTGACTTGTCTGTCTGTTTGTTTGTTTGTATCCAATAAACGTCAAAACGGCTGAACCGATCGGGCCCAAATTTTTTGTGGGACATCACGTGACCAAAGGGAAGGTTTATGAATGATAATTTTTTTTTTTTTAATGTGTTTTAAAGGTTTTTAATTTTGTAAAAAATTTAAATTCTTAAAAATCCGCGAGTTTTTTTTTTAAATCCGCAAAATTTTTTTCCTCTTTGTTTCAAAATGTAAACAAAAAGAACATGTTCACAACTTAAATAGAAGATAGGCGCGAAGCGCCCTAAAAGCCTAGTATTGTTAATTTAACTTTATCAGCAACTAAAACTTGTGAAATATAACAAATACAAATTACCTTAATAGAGAAACCACGATTCCAAACAATCAATTTTTAATTTGAAAAGTTAGGATATCTCATTCATTCTTGAAAAGAAAAAGGTTTTCAAAGTGAATAGGACATGTTTCTGTACAGTTAAATAAATAAATAACGCTTACAGTCCCTTAAAGTATATATATATTCTATCAAGTGCTTACAGTCCCTTAAAGTAAATATATTCTATCAAGTGCTTACAGTCCCTTAAAGTAAATATATTCTATCAAGTGCTTACAGTCCCTTAAAGTAAATATATTCTATCAAGTGCTTACAGTCCCTTAAAGTATATATATTCTATCAAGTGCTTACAGTCCCTTAAAGTAAATATATTCTATCAAGTGCTTACAGTCCCTTAAAGTAAATATATTCTATCAAGTGCTACCAAAGTCCAAAGGTCTAATAATAGAAAATCTTGTTAGTTTCAAATAAGAAAACAAAGGAAAGCAAGTATATATCATCCTTCTAATGATTTATTGAGTTCACAATAGTAAATCATGAAACGCGGAGTACACTTTTTTTGTACTTTACAGAATTAGACCAAAAAATGAAAGGTTTTTAAAATTATGTTTTGATTTAAAATCCATCTTTCTCCAGCCGTAGGTCTTATGTGTACATTTTAAAACAATAAGATCAAAATATATTTCGCGAATTTTTTGGTGTCATTGGAAGATTTTCTCCAAGAAAAAATAATAATTTTTTTGAATTTTACAAGCACAATATGTGTTTTGATTTCAAATGTTCATTTAATATAAGTTCGGGAGGGAGGGAAGGGGGGGAGATTTAAAAGTTTCATTTAATTTCTATTTTTCCATCTGGTTGAGTATGAAAAGATTGTGGTTTAGAAATATTTCGATAGAATTTAATTTATTTAAAAGGAAAGCTGGTTGTGGGTCTAGTGTTAGCTGATTAGGCCAGGGCACAGAGATCCAGACAGCTTTGAAGAGTTGCACAGAGATCCAGACAGCTTTGAAGAGTTGCACAGAGATCCAGACAGCTTTGAAGAGTTGCACAGAGATCCAGACAGCTTTGAAGAGTTGCATCTATTTTCAAAAGTTAAAATTTATCTCATACTTTTTTGTCGTAGCCCTAAGCAAATACATTTTAGAACTCATATAAACCATTTTAGAACTCATATAAAACATTTTAGAACTCATATAAACCATTTTAGAACTCATATAAACCATTTTAGAACTCATATAAACCATTTATTTTTACCTTTAGTTTTTAAGAAGTAATTGTCATTTGTCGACCCATTACGCTTAATTTTTTTCTCAGATTCTGTAGCCTAAAATATGAATTCATTATATATTTTTTGTCTTCTGCTAAGAATTATTTTTTTAAAGTTTTTAACACGTTTATAGAATTACTCAATCTATGAAATCCCTGTTGACTCGTTAGGAACCTTGCGTTAGGGACCTTGCGTTAGGGCACATTTAAGACGTACAAAATTTTTCGCCGATTTTAATATTGGCTTTATTTGAAGGTAGACACTCTAAACCATTATTTTGATACCGGAAATATTTTGATACCGGAAATTGATTCAAAACTACTTTTGTTGAAATACATCTTGATTGTTAAAAGGAAAGTAATCGTAATTTCTAGTGATCTTCCATGCAAAAAGGGCAATCCCCGATTCACAACGGTTCACTTTATCTGATCAATATTGTGAAAGGAAGTTTTTCTAGGTTTAAAAGTGATAATTCCTATATGTTTTACTACAGTAGAACTGCGCAAGTCACTTTTTTTATAGAAACAAAAATTTAACATTATAAGTTCTCCAAATTGTAAACATGGATATCTAATTCACGTGGATTTAACGGTTCTGCCAATATTTCAGAAAACAGTGACTTTCGATCACAATTTGACCCCTTTTACATAATTGTATAGCCTTTATCTTAAATTCTTTTTTGTTGGCATATACATATATATAAATGAAAAAGTATAAAATAAACAAATCTCTAAGTCTAAAGACGGTTGAGTAATAGTCGAAAACACGTTTGATTTCAAATAAAAGAAATCGAATGCTTCTCTCTCTCGTAAGTTCAGGGTGAATTCATACTTGATCATACAGTCCCTTTAAAACTGAGTTAATTTAGTAAAGTTAGACAGGGATGTCTAGTATAGTTTGAACTGTAGGACAGATTAGCTGGGTTTCTACCTATTTCACTAAAAAGTCTCAGAGATTTCTCTTTTGCAGTTTTTACCTAAGATGTGATGTTAAATCTAAAGAAGGAACTGAGCTGTTGCCACAAACTCTGTTTACAATCAAACATCGTGGACCTTAGATAATTTAAGCTGAATGAATTCTGTTTGATTACATAATCTAAGTTTGAAATATGAAATATTTACAAAGCCAGGTTGAAAAGATAGGGATCTGAAAATTTTTGTTTTTGGTTGAAACCCAGTTACTGTCCGTGTTCCGTGTTCCGTGTTCGCTTAAAGGTACATGATGTCAATGTCAAAATCTGAATGGTACTCTTGTTGTCAGTTATCATCTATATATATACTTTGCTTGTCAGTTTGTTTGTTTGTTTGTTTGTGTCCCATAAACGACTGAACAAATCTGGCCCAAATTTGTTGTGGGACTTCGCAAGACCCCGAGGAAGGTTTATAAATGATCTAAATTCAAATATTAGCCTCCAACAAAATTCGATTTCCAGAAAAATTTGAAAATCCACGAATTTTTTTTCATAAAATCCGCGACATTTTTTTTTGTCTTACAATGTACACAAAGAGAAAATGTTTACAATTAAAAAATAGATGGGCGCGAAAGCCTAGTTAAGTAAGAAATATATATAAATGTTTATAATTTTGAAATATTGTGAATAAGGCATTGCTCTGTTTGAAAGGAGGGCCACCTGAAATATCGCTTACAGTCCCTGTAAGCCCGCTGTAGGTTTAGCTTCTAAAGTACGGATGTGAAAATTAAATATTCCCTGTTTTAATTCAATTTAATTATCACAAATCATATATTTTTAGAAATGTTCAAACAATATTTAAAATCATTCGCTATCTTTATATAAGGCTAGCTTGGAAACCCAGCTTTAACTGAAAATTGTGTACTTTCCATAAAAAAGTGAATCTACTGAACTTAGCATTTTTGAACCCAGCATAGAACATTCCTGTGGTTATTCCGAGTTCTCCAATCAAAATTTGAGACAAATTAGTCATGGACATACAAACAAACAAACAGAGATTAATACTTTATATAAATATATGCTAAGCTTTTACGGCGCTTTGCCCATCTTCTATTTTCATTGTGAACATTATCTCTTTGTACACGTTGTAAAGCAAAAATAAAAAAGTTCGCGGATTTCATAAAAAAATTTCATGGATTTTCAAAATGTTCAAAGATTTAATAAAAATCAAAATTTGTTTGATGCATATTTTTCAAATTTTGATCATTCATAAACCTTCCCTGGTGTCATGTGAAGTCCCACAAAAATGGGTGCCCGATCGATTCAGCCGTTCTGACGTTTATTTGGATACAACCAGAAAAAAAGTGTATATACTGGTATATACAGATAGAAACCAGGCTGAAATGTGACCTGTTTTCTCGGAACAAATGAGAAACTTTTTATCCCGGGGATTATGATATTGCAAGGAAAGTGCAGGAAACCAATTTTCTCAAAATAAGTTATATTTCAGGTCTGTCAGGAGTCCCAAGGAAATGCGTGTGCTACCCAGGAGCGGGTCAAAAAGTACACATGGACTAAACTACCTGGCCAGCCACCACTATCATGCCGGGTCATCCTTGGATAGGTCATTACCTGTTCCAACTATACCTGGCTTTAGTTCTGCTAGATTCAGGTGGACTAGAAGCCGATCAACTGGCATGGTGGCGGCAAGGGCTTCTTGTAAGCACTACATATCCTAAAGCAACACCTCCTCAAACTATTGTCAATGAAAAAGTACAAATGCCCCCAATACCTACCTGGACAGGCTCCAGTGACCCATATAGAAACCCTCCTTTACCCCTTAAATATTTTCAAAAGCGTGATTTGTTACTTTCTAGTGATTCTTCAGATTGGATTGAAAACAACGCACAAACTATGAGTACTACTAAAGAAGACCTAAACCAACCAAACCAAACTGTTAATTACAAAGCGTGCCTTTCACATAAAGCAGATTCCAGCTCAGAGTGTTCCACCCTAGCCAGACCTGCTGCAAAGCTCATTTGCAGCTTATCACCGAACCTGAGAATATCAAGGTTGCTCTTCCATTCTTCCTTCCCTTCCCGTTGCTGGAGCCCCTCTTTAGACTGTCCTCCCTCCATTCTTTCTCCCATTCAAATACATAATCTATTAAGTAACATCAGTCAGCTGTGCGAGAATGCCGCAAGTGATGTTTTGTGTGAAATCAACAGTGTAAATGCGCAGATAGAGCGTGTGGAACACGTGCTAGAAAGTGGTTATTGTATGACGTCATCACGGACAAATTATACTCAACAATACCAATCATGTGATCTACTTGAAGAGAATCCAGGGATATCCACACGATGTAAAAACTGCAAACAATGCAAGGTGAAAAAATTTTAGAATTTTTTTTAATAAACTAGGACTTGTAAGACATGGCCTTGATATTGTAACTATTATTAAACTTCTAACATGAATGTTTTAAGAGGAGTAACAAATATTTAAACAATTTTAAACCTTGTTTTCTCTTAAAAGAACCTCTGCATTGATGGATATTTAGAATTTTTAGAGATTTTTTCCATAATCAATGTTTTTAGTGAAAGAAAACTTAATTTGATGGAATAGAATCATTCTAGTTTCCCCAAGTCAATTTTATTACCTTTTGAAATGAAAATGCTCAAAATGTTTAAAAAAACTGTTTTCCTTTTTTTAAATCGGGGTTTTTAAGCAACTTACGTCTTGGAGTAGGAGTACTTTTATGTAATGATGGCTTGGTAAATATGCCTTAGGTTAGTAGATATATGATATACGGTACAAAATAAATTTAAACCATGGGCGTAATTAGAAATTTTTCCAGGGGGGCTTGATATTTTTTCGTTCCAGGGGGGGGGGGGGGCTCAGCAAACGTTAGGACCCGAAACCAGTAAAAACCATAGATTTAAGGGGAGGGGGGTTGAACCCCCGTACCCCCCCTTGAATACGCTTCTATCTTAAACAAAAAGTTTTCAACCAAAAACATTAAATTTCTTTTCAAGGTTCTTTGATTAAATTTATTTTTTGAATCAGTCCCTCTGTGTCTATAGTTATACAGAATAGTTTATTATAGAATTCAATTTTATACATTAACATACCGATCTTCCCAAATATGTAGTGTGTTTACTCTGCAAAATATTTGGTGTTTCATGTGTTCCATTAGTTCCATTGCCTTTACAAAGTCATAAATTGAGCCTAACTGTCGTCTTCCTTTAACATAGCTGGTTCTTACTATACTGTAATGTGAGAATTTTATTTCACTGCATGTGGGTTTCCTTTGAACTCTGGAAAAATTACATTTGATTTAATAAAATCCACCTTAAAATCATTAATTCTTTGATGATGCTATGTGTATTGTGTTACCTTAGTTAACTTAAAGGGGACCAAAGAATTATAATATAAAGATAATTGATTCAGTGTACTGTCTCTGGGCGGTAATGTTAACACAAGACGGATGTCACAGCCTGACATGGGATCCATCTTTCACATAAAAAAATCAATGAAATATTCTGGTCATAGGAAACTATTATGTGAATTATCAAAATCATCAAAATTAAATTCATTTAACCTTCTCGGGTACTAAACGAACACTGATGCATCTATTCTTGTTTACAAATTCCACCCAGAGAGAACTAGTTTCAATATGTACGCAGAATACGCAACCGCTTTCCTTGTCTTATTACCATGAAGGGTACTGTGTCGTGTGTAGTGCGTATGGTGTAACCTTAAATTTAAGGTATTGTTTTTAAGGAGGATAACGTCGGTTTTTGTCATTGTCGGTGTTTAAAACAAACCGCGATAGCAAAGAATTGACCGAAAAATCTGCAAAATTTTAGTTCTAAAGTAAAAAAATGGTCTTTTGAGAAACAGCATTTTAAAGCTTAAATTGATTCCAGAATATGGGATCCAAAGTCTCCCAAACGCCTTGTAATCTCAATTATAGTTTCTTTTAGTTAAAGTTGTTTTTGTAATTGTTGTGTATAAATTATGTAAGATATTCTACTTAATTTTATCTCTTTGAATTTAAATAAAAAGGCAATCATGTACCAGACAATGGTATAGGTACTAGATAAGAGAGGGGGGGGATCATGTACCAGAAAATGGTATAGGTACTAGATAAGAGAGGGGGAGGGGGTCATTTAGCAGACAATGGT